>NW_026525377.1:0-90000 GCF_943734705.1 Anopheles coustani
GGTCCGGAGCACTTTTTACGTAATTTTAACCAAACCAAAACAACTTTGAAGATGGTCCGGAGCACTTTTTACGTAATTTCAACCAAACCAAAACAACTTTGAAGATGGTCCGGAGCACTTTTTACGTAGTTTTAACCAAACCAAAACAACTTTGAAGATGGTCCGGAGCACTTTCTACGTAATTTCTACCAAACCAAAACAACTTTGAAGATGGTCCGGAGCACTTTTTACGTAATTTCAACCAAACCAAAACAACTTTGAAGATGGTCCGGAGCACTTTTTACGTAATTTCAACCAATTCAAAACAAATTTTGAGATGGTCCGGAGCACTTTTTACGTAATTTCAACCAAACCAAAACAACTTTGAAGATGGTCCGGAGCACTTTTGACGTAATTTCAACCAAACCAAAACAACTTTGAAGATGGTCCGGAGCACTTTTTACGTAATTTCAACCAAACCAAAACAACTTTGAAGATGGTCCGGAGCACTTTTTACGTAATTTCAACCAATTCAAAACAATTTTGAAGATGGTCCGGAGCACTTTTTACGTAATTTCAACCAAACCAAAACAACTTTGAAGATGGTCCGGAGCACTTTTTACGTAATTTCAACCAAACCAAAACAACTTTGAAGATGGTCCGGAGCACTTTTTACGTAATTTCAACCAAACCAAAACAACTTTGAAGATGGTCCGGAGCACTTTCTACGTAATTTCAACCAAACCAAGACAACTTTGAAGATGGTCCGGAGCACTTTTTACGTAATTTCAACCAAACCAAAACAACTTTGAAGATGGTCCGGAGCACTTTTTACGTAATTTCTACCAAACCAAAACAACTTTGAAGATGGTCCGGAGCATTTTTTACGTAATTTCAACCAAACCAAAACAACTTTGAAGATGGTCCGGAGCACTTTCTACGTAATTTCTACCAAACCAAAACAACTTTGAAGATGGTCCGGAGCATTTTTTACGTAATTTCAACCAAACCAAAACAACTTTGAAGATGGTCCGGAGCACTTTTTACGTAATTTCAACCAAACCAAAACAACTTTGAAGATGGTCCGGAGCACTTTTTACGTAATTTCAACCAAACCAAAACAACTTTGAAGATGGTCCGGAGCATTTTTTACGTAATTTCAACCAAACCAAAACAACTTTGAAGATGGTCCGGAGCACTTTTTACGTAATTTCAACCAAACCAAAACAACTTTGAAGATGGTCCGGAGCACTTTTTACGTAATTTCAACCAATTCAAAACAAATTTGAAGATGGTCCGGAGCACTTTTTACGTAATTTCAACCAAACCAAAACAACTTTGAAGATGGTCCGGAGCATTTTTTACGTAATTTCAACCAAACCAAAACAACTTTGAAGATGGTCCGGAGCACTTTCTACGTAATTTCTACCAAACCAAAACAACTTTGAAGATGGTCCGGAGCACTTTTTACGTAATTTCAACCAAACCAAAACAACTTTGAAGATGGTCCGGAGCACTTTTTACGTAATTTCAACCAAACCAAAACAACTTTGAAGATGGTCCAGAGCATTTTTTACGTAATTTCAACCAAACCAAAACAACTTTGAAGATGGTCCGGAGCACTTTTTACGTAATTTCAACCAATTCAAAACAAATTTTGAGATGGTCCGGAGCACTTTTTACGTAATTTCAACCAAACCAAAACAACTTTGAAGATGGTCCGGAGCACTTTTTACGTAATTTCAACCAATTCAAAACAATTTTGAAGATGGTCCGGAGCACTTTTTACGTAGTTTTAACCAAACCAAAACAACTTTGAAGATGGTCCGGAGCACTTTCTACGTAATTTCAACCAAACCAAGACAACTTTGAAGATGGTCCGGAGCACTTTTTACGTAATTTCAACCAAACCAAAACAACTTTGAAGATGGTCCGGAGCACTTTTTACGTAATTTCAACCAAACCAAAACAACTTTGAAGATGGTCCGGAGCACTTTTTACGTAATTTCAACCAAACCAAAACAACTTTGAAGATGGTCCGGAGCACTTTTTACGTAATTTCAACCAATTCAAAACAATTTTGAAGATGGTCCGGAGCACTTTTTACGTAGTTTTAACCAAACCAAAACAACTTTGAAGATGGTCCGGAGCACTTTTTACGTAATTTCAACCAAACCAAAACAACTTTGAAGATGGTCCGGAGCATTTTTTACGTAATTTCAACCAAACCAAAACAACTTTGAAGATGGTCCGGAGCACTTTTTACGTAATTTCAACCAAACCAAAACAACTTTGAAGATGGTCCGGAGCACTTTTTACGTAATTTCAACCAATTCAAAACAAATTTGAAGATGGTCCGGAGCACTTTTTACGTAATTTCAACCAAACCAAAACAACTTTGAAGATGGTCCGGAGCACTTTTTACGTAATTTCAACCAAACCAAAACAACTTTGAAGATGGTCCGGAGCACTTTTTACGTAATTTCAACCAAACCAAAACAACTTTGAAGATGGTCCGGAGCACTTTTTACGTAATTTCAACCAATTCAAAACAATTTTGAAGATGGTCCGGAGCACTTTTTACGTAATTTCAACCAAACCAAAACAACTTTGAAGATGGTCCGGAGCACTTTTTACGTAATTTCAACCAATTCAAAACAAATTTGAAGATGGTCCGGAGCACTTTTTACGTAATTTCAACCAAACCAAAACAACTTTGAAGATGGTCCGGAGCACTTTTTACGTAGTTTTAACCAAACCAAAACAACTTTGAAGATGGTCCGGAGCACTTTCTACGTAATTTCTACCAAACCAAAACAACTTTGAAGATGGTCCGGAGCACTTTTTACGTAATTTCAACCAAACCAAAACAACTTTGAAGATGGTCCGGAGCACTTTTTACGTAATTTCAACCAATTCAAAACAAATTTTGAGATGGTCCGGAGCACTTTTTACGTAATTTCAACCAAACCAAAACAACTTTGAAGATGGTCCGGAGCACTTTTGACGTAATTTCAACCAAACCAAAACAACTTTGAAGATGGTCCGGAGCATTTTTTACGTAATTTCAACCAAACCAAAACAACTTTGAAGATGGTCCGGAGCACTTTTTACGTAATTTCAACCAAACCAAAACAACTTTGAAGATGGTCCGGAGCACTTTTTACGTAATTTCAACCAATTCAAAACAATTTTGAGATGGTCCAGAGCACTTTTTACGTAATTTCAACCAAACCAAAACAACTTTGAAGATGGTCCGGAGCACTTTTTACGTAATTTCAACCAAACCAAAACAACTTTGAAGATGGTCCGGAGCACTTTTTACGTAGTTTTAACCAAACCAAAACAACTTTGAAGATGGTCCGGAGCACTTTCTACGTAATTTCAACCAAACCAAAACAACTTTGAAGATGGTCCGGAGCACTTTTTACGTAATTTCAACCAAACCAAAACAACTTTGAAGATGGTCCGGAGCACTTTTTACGTAATTTCAACCAATTCAAAACAACTTTGAAGATGGTCCGGAGCACTTTTTACGTAATTTCAACCAAACCAAAACAACTTTGAAGATGGTCCGGAGCACTTTTTACGTAATTTCAACCAATTCAAAACAATTTTGAAGATGGTCCGGAGCACTTTTTACGTAACTTCAACCAAACCAAAACAACTTTGAAGATGGTCCGGAGCACTTTTTACGTAATTTCAACCAAACCAAAACAACTTTGAAGATGGTCCGGAGCACTTTTTACGTAATTTCAACCAAACCAAAACAACTTTGAAGATGGTCCGGAGCACTTTTTACGTAATTTCAACCAATTCAAAACAACTTTGAAGATGGTCCGGAGCACTTTTTACGTAATTTCAACCAAACCAAAACAACTTTGAAGATGGTCCGGAGCACTTTTTACGTAATTTCAACCAATTCAAAACAATTTTGAAGATGGTCCGGAGCACTTTTTACGTAGTTTTAACCAAACCAAAACAACTTTGAAGATGGTCCGGAGCACTTTCTACGTAATTTCTACCAAACCAAAACAACTTTGAAGATGGTCCGGAGCACTTTTTACGTAGTTTTAACCAAACCAAAACAACTTTGAAGATGGTCCGGAGCACTTTCTACGTAATTTCAACCAAACCAAAACAACTTTGAAGATGGTCCGGAGCACTTTTTACGTAATTTCAACCAATTCAAAACAACTTTGAAGATGGTCCGGAGCACTTTTTACGTAATTTCAACCAAACCAAAACAACTTTGAAGATGGTTCGGAGCCCTTTTTACGTAATTTCAACCAAACCAAAACAACTTTGAAGATGGTCCGGAGCACTTTTTACGTAATTTCAACCAAACCAAAACAACTTTGAAGATGGTCCGGAGCACTTTTTACGTAATTTCAACCAATTCAAAACAAATTTTGAGATGGTCCGGAGCACTTTTTACGTAATTTCAACCAAACCAAAACAACTTTGAAGATGGTCCGGAGCACTTTTTACGTAATTTCAACCAAACCAAAACAACTTTGAAGATGGTCCGGAGCACTTTTTACGTAATTTCAACCAAACCAAAACAACTTTGAAGATGGTCCGGAGCACTTTTGACGTAGTTTTAACCAAACCAAAACAACTTTGAAGATGGTCCGGAGCACTTTCTACGTAATTTCAACCAATTCAAAACAACTTTGAAGATGGTCCGGAGCACTTTTTACGTAATTTCAACCAATTCAAAACAATTTTGAAGATGGTCCGGAGCACTTTTTACGTAGTTTTAACCAAACCAAAACAACTTTGAAGATGGTCCGGAGCACTTTCTACGTAATTTCTACCAAACCAAAACAACTTTGAAGATGGTCCGGAGCACTTTTTACGTAGTTTTAACCAAACCAAAACAACTTTGAAGATGGTCCGGAGCACTTTCTACGTAATTTCAACCAAACCAAAACAACTTTGAAGATGGTCCGGAGCACTTTTTACGTAATTTCAACCAAACCAAAACAACTTTGAAGATGGTCCGGAGCACTTTTTACGTAATTTCAACCAAACCAAAACAACTTTGAAGATGGTCCGGAGCACTTTTTACGTAGTTTTAACCAAACCAAAACAACTTTGAAGATGGTCCGGAGCACTTTCTACGTAATTTCAACCAAACCAAAACAACTTTGAAGATGGTCCGGAGCACTTTTTACGTAATTTCAACCAAACCAAAACAACTTTGAAGATGGTCCGGAGCACTTTTTACGTAATTTCAACCAATTCAAAACAACTTTGAAGATGGTCCGGAGCACTTTTTACGTAATTTCAACCAAACCAAAACAACTTTGAAGATGGTCCGGAGCACTTTTTACGTAATTTCAACCAAACCAAAACAACTTTGAAGATGGTCCGGAGCACTTTTTACGTAATTTCAACCAATTCAAAACAACTTTGAAGATGGTCCGGAGCACTTTTTACGTAATTTCAACCAAACCAAAACAACTTTGAAGATGGTCCGGAGCACTTTTTACGTAATTTCAACCAAACCAAAACAACTTTGAAGATGGTCCGGAGCACTTTTTACGTAATTTCAACCAAACCAAAACAACTTTGAAGATGGTCCGGAGCACTTTTGACGTAGTTTTAACCAAACCAAAACAACTTTGAAGATGGTCCGGAGCACTTTCTACGTAATTTCAACCAATTCAAAACAACTTTGAAGATGGTCCGGAGCACTTTTTACGTAATTTCAACCAATTCAAAACAAATTTTGAGATGGTCCGGAGCACTTTCTACGTAATTTCAACCAATTCAAAACAACTTTGAAGATGGTCCGGAGCACTTTTTACGTTATTTCAACCAAACCAAAACAACTTTGAAGATGGTCCGGAGCACTTTCTACGTAATTTCAACCAAACCAAAACAACTTTGAAGATGGTCCGGAGCACTTTTTACGTAATTTCAACCAATTCAAAACAACTTTGAAGATGGTCCGGAGCACTTTTTACGTAATTTCAACCAAACCAAAACAACTTTGAAGATGGTTCGGAGCCCTTTTTACGTAATTTCAACCAAACCAAAACAACTTTGAAGATGGTCCGGAGCACTTTTTACGTAATTTCAACCAAACCAAAACAACTTTGAAGATGGTCCGGAGCACTTTTTACGTAATTTCAACCAATTCAAAACAAATTTTGAGATGGTCCGGAGCACTTTTTACGTAATTTCAACCAAACCAAAACAACTTTGAAGATGGTCCGGAGCACTTTTGACGTAATTTCAACCAAACCAAAACAACTTTGAAGATGGTCCGGAGCACTTTCTACGTAATTTCAACCAATTCAAAACAAATTTGAAGATGGTCAGGAGCACTTTTTACGTAATTTCAACCAATTCAAAACAACTTTGAAGATGGTCCGGAGCACTTTTTACGTAATTTCAACCAAACCAAAACAACTTTGAAGATGGTTCGGAGCCCTTTTTACGTAATTTCAACCAAACCAAAACAACTTTGAAGATGGTCCGGAGCACTTTTTACGTAATTTCAACCAAACCAAAACAACTTTGAAGATGGTCCGGAGCACTTTTTACGTAATTTCAACCAATTCAAAACAAATTTTGAGATGGTCCGGAGCACTTTTTACGTAATTTCAACCAATTCAAAACAACTTTGAAGATGGTCCGGAGCACTTTTTACGTAATTTCAACCAAACCAAAACAACTTTGAAGATGGTCCGGAGCACTTTTTACGTAGTTTTAACCAAACCAAAACAACTTTGAAGATGGTCCGGAGCACTTTCTACGTAATTTCAACCAATTCAAAACAAATTTGAAGATGGTCAGGAGCACTTTTTACGTAATTTCAACCAAACCAAAACAACTTTGAAGATGGTTCGGAGCCCTTTTTACGTAATTTCAACCAAACCAAAACAACTTTGAAGATGGTCCGGAGCACTTTTTACGTAATTTCAACCAAACCAAAACAACTTTGAAGATGGTCCGGAGCACTTTTTACGTAATTTCAACCAAACCAAAACAACTTTGAAGATGGTCCGGAGCACTTTTTACGTAATTTCAACCAAACCAAAACAACTTTGAAGATGGTCCGGAGCACTTTTTACGTAATTTCAACCAATTCAAAACAACTTTGAAGATGGTCCGGAGCACTTTTTACGTAATTTCAACCAAACCAAAACAACTTTGAAGATGGTTCGGAGCCCTTTTTACGTAATTTCAACCAAACCAAAACAACTTTGAAGATGGTCCGGAGCACTTTTTACGTAATTTCAACCAAACCAAAACAACTTTGAAGATGGTCCGGAGCACTTTTTACGTAATTTCAACCAATTCAAAACAAATTTTGAGATGGTCCGGAGCACTTTTTACGTAATTTCAACCAAACCAAAACAACTTTGAAGATGGTCCGGAACACTTTTGACGTAATTTCAACCAAACCAAAACAACTTTGAAGATGGTCCGGAGCACTTTTTACGTAATTTCAACCAATTCAAAACAACTTTGAAGATGGTCCGGAGCACTTTTTACGTAATTTCAACCAAACCAAAACAACTTTGAAGATGGTCCGGAGCACTTTTTACGTAGTTTTAACCAAACCAAAACAACTTTGAAGATGGTCCGGAGCACTTTCTACGTAATTTCTACCAAACCAAAACAACTTTGAAGATGGTCCGGAGCACTTTTTACGTAATTTCAACCAAACCAAAACAACTTTGAAGATGGTCCGGAGCACTTTTTACGTAGTTTTAACCAAACCAAAACAACTTTGAAGATGGTCCGGAGCACTTTTTACGTAATTTCAACTAAACCAAAACAACTTTGAAGATGGTCCGGAGCACTTTTTACGTATTTTCAACCAAACCAAAACAACTTTGAAGATGGTCCGGAGCACTTTCTACGTTATTTCAACCAAACCAAAACAACTTTGAAGATGGTCCGGAGCACTTTTACGTAATTTCAACCAATTCAAAACAACTTTGAAGATGGTCCGGAGCACTTTTTACGTAATTTCAACCAAACCAAAACAACTTTGAAGATGGTCCGGAGCACTTTTTACGTTATTTCAACCAAACCAAAACAACTTTGAAGATGGTCCGGAGCACTTTTTACGTAACTTCAACCAAACCAAAACAACTTTGAAGATGGTCCGGAGCACTTTCTACGTAATTTCAACCAAACCAAAACAATTTTGAAGATGGTCCGGAGCACTTTTTACGTAATTTCAACCAAACCAAAACAACTTTGAAGATGGTCCGGAGCACTTTTTACGTAGTTTTAACCAAACCAAAACAACTTTGGAGATGGTCCGGAGCACTTTTTACGTAATTTCAACCAAACCAAAACAACTTTGAAGATGGTCCGGAGCACTTTTTACGTAATTTTAACCAATTCAAAACAACTTTGAAGATGGTCCGGAGCACTTTTTACGTAATTTCAACCAATTCAAAACAACTTTGAAGATGGTCCGGAGCACTTTCTACGTAATTTCTACCAAACCAAAACAACTTTGAAGATGGTCCGGAGCACTTTTTACGTAATTTCAACCAAACCAAAACAACTTTGAAGATGGTCCGGAGCACTTTTTACGTAATTTCAACCAAACCAAAACAACTTTGAAGATGGTCCGGAGCACTTTCTACGTAATTTCAAAACAATTTTGAAGATGGTCCGGAGCACTTTTTACGTAATTTCAACCAAACCAAAACAACTTTGAAGATGGTCCGGAGCACTTTTTACGTAGTTTTAACCAAACCAAAACAACTTTGGAGATGGTCCGGAGCACTTTTTACGTAATTTCAACCAAACCAAAACAACTTTGAAGATGGTCCGGAGCACTTTTTACGTAATTTCAACCAATTCAAAACAACTTTGAAGATGGTCCGGAGCACTTTTTACGTAATTTTAACCAAACCAAAACAACTTTGGAGATGGTCCGGAGCACTTTTTACGTAATTTCAACCAAACCAAAACAACTTTGAAGATGGTCCGGAGCACTTTTTACGTAATTTTAACCAAACCAAAACAACTTTGAAGATGGTCCGGAGCACTTTTTACGTAATTTCAACCAAACCAAAACAACTTTGAAGATGGTCCGGAGCACTTTCTTCGTAATTTCAACCAAACCAAAACAACTTTGAAGATGGTCCGGAGCACTTTTTACGTAATTTCAACCAAACCAAAACAACTTTGAAGATGGTCCGGAGCACTTTTTACGTAATTTCAACCAAACCAAAACAACTTTGAAGATGGTCCGGAGCACTTTTTACGTAATTTTAACCAAACCAAAACAACTTTGAAGATGGTCCGGAGCACTTTTTACGTAATTTCAACCAATTCAAAACAAATTTGAAGATGGTCAGGAGCACTTTTTACGTAATTTCAACCAAACCAAAACAACTTTGAAGACGGTCCGGAGCACTTTTTACGTAATTTCAACCAAACCAAAACAACTTTGAAGATGGTCCGGAGCACTTTTTACGTAATTTTCACCAAACTAAAACAACTTTGAAGATGGTCCGGAGCACTTTCTTCGTAATTTCAACCAAACCAAAACAACTTTGAAGATGGTCCGGAGCACTTTTTACGTAATTTCAACCAAACCAAAACAACTTTGAAGATGGTCCGGAGCACTTTTTACGTAATTTCAACCAAACCAAAACAACTTTGAAGATGGTCCGGAGCACTTTTTACGTAATTTCAAAACAATTTTGAAGATGGTTCGGAGCACTTTCTACGTAATTTCAACCAAACCAAAACAACTTTGAAGATGGTCCGGGGCACTTTTTACGTAATTTCAACCAAACCAAAACAACTTTGAAGATGGTCCGGAGCACTTTCTACGTAATTTTAACCAAACCAAAACAACTTTGAAGATGGTCCGGAGCACTTTTTACGTAATTTTCACCAAACTAAAACAACTTTGAAGATGGTCCGGAGCACTTTCTTCGTAATTTCAACCAAACCAAAACAACTTTGAAGATGGTCCGGAGTACTTTTTACGTAATTTCAACCAAACCAAAACAACTTTGAAGATGGTCCGGAGCACTTTCTACGTAATTTCAACCAAACCAAAACAACTTTGAAGATGGTCCGGAGCACTTTTTACGTAGTTTTAACCAAACCAAAACAACTTTGAAGATGGTCCGGAGCACTTTCTTCGTAATTTCAACCAAACCAAAACAACTTTGAAGATGGTCCGGAGCACTTTTTACGTAATTTCAACCAAACCAAAACAACTTTGAAGATGGTCCGGAGCACTTTTTACGTAATTTCAACCAAACCAAAACAACTTTGAAGATGGTCCGGAGCACTTTTTACGTAATTTCAAAACAATTTTGAAGATGGTTCGGAGCACTTTCTACGTAATTTCAACCAAACCAAAACAACTTTGAAGATGGTCCGGGGCACTTTTTACGTAATTTCAACCAAACCAAAACAACTTTGAAGATGGTCCGGAGCACTTTTTACGTAATTTCAACCAAACCAAAACAACTTTGAAGATGGTCCGGAGCACTTTTTACGTAATTTCAACCAAACCAAAACAACTTTGAAGATGGTCCGGAGCACTTTTTACGTAATTTCAACCAAACCAAAACAACTTTGAAGACGGTCCGGAGCACTTTTTACGTAATTTCAACCAAACCAAAACAACTTTGAAGATGGTCCGGAGCACTTTCTTCGTAATTTCAACCAAACCAAAACAACTTTGAAGATGGTCCGGAGCACTTTCTACGTAATTTCAACCAAACCAAAACAACTTTGAAGATGGTCCGGAGCACTTTTTACGTAATTTCAACCAAACCAAAACAACTTTGAAGATGGTCCGGAGCACTTTTTACGTAATTTCAACCAAACCAAAACAACTTTGAAGATGGTCCGGAGCACTTTTTACGTAATTTCAAAACAATTTTGAAGATGGTTCGGAGCACTTTCTACGTAATTTCAACCAAACCAAAACAACTTTGAAGATGGTCCGGGGCACTTTTTACGTAATTTCAACCAAACCAAAACAACTTTGAAGATGGTCCGGAGCACTTTCTACGTAATTTTAACCAAACCAAAACAACTTTGAAGATGGTCCGGAGCACTTTTTACGTAATTTTCACCAAACTAAAACAACTTTGAAGATGGTCCGGAGCACTTTCTTCGTAATTTCAACCAAACCAAAACAACTTTGAAGATGGTCCGGAGTACTTTTTACGTAATTTCAACCAAACCAAAACAACTTTGAAGATGGTCCGGAGCACTTTCTACGTAATTTCAACCAAACCAAAACAACTTTGAAGATGGTCCGGAGCACTTTTTACGTAATTTCAACCAAACCAAAACAACTTTGAAGATGGTCCGGAGCACTTTTTACGTAATTTCAACCAAACCAAAACAACTTTGAAGATGGTCCGGAGCACTTTTTACGTAATTTCAACCAAACCAAAACAACTTTGAAGATGGTCCGGAGCACTTTCTTCGTAATTTCAACCAAACCAAAACAACTTTGAAGATGGTCCGGAGCACTTTTTACGTAATTTCAACCAAACCAAAACAACTTTGAAGATGGTCCGGAGCACTTTTTACGTAATTTCAACCAAACCAAAACAACTTTGAAGATGGTCCGGAGCACTTTTTACGTAATTTCAACCAAACCAAAACAACTTTGAAGATGGTCCGGAGCACTTTTTACGTAATTTTAACCAAACTAAAACAACTTTGAAGATGGTTCGGAGCACTTTCTTCGTAATTTCAACCAAACCAAAACAACTTTGAAGATGGTCCGGAGCACTTTTTACGTAATTTCAACCAAACCAAAACAACTTTGAAGATGGTCCGGAGCACTTTTTACGTAATTTCAACCAAACCAAAACAACTTTGAAGATGGTCCGGAGCACTTTTTACGTAATTTCAACCAAACCAAAACAACTTTGAAGATGGTCCGGAGCACTTTTTACGTAATTTTCACCAAACTAAAACAACTTTGAAGATGGTCCGGAGCACTTTCTTCGTAATTTCAACCAAACCAAAACAACTTTGAAGATGGTCCGGAGTACTTTTTACGTAATTTCAACCAAACCAAAACAACTTTGAAGATGGTCCGGAGCACTTTCTACGTAATTTCAACCAAACCAAAACAACTTTGAAGATGGTCCGGAGCACTTTTTACGTAATTTCAACCAAACCAAAACAACTTTGAAGATGGTCCGGAGCACTTTTTACGTAATTTCAACCAAACCAAAACAACTTTGAAGATGGTCCGGAGCACTTTTTACGTAATTTCAACCAAACCAAAACAACTTTGAAGATGGTCCGGAGCACTTTATTCGTAATTTCAACCAAACCAAAACAACTTTGAAGATGGTCCGGAGCACTTTTTACGTAATTTCAACCAAACCAAAACAACTTTGAACATGGTCCGGAGCACTTTTTACGTAATTTCAACCAAACCAAAACAACTTTGAAGATGGTCCGGAGCACTTTTTACGTAATTTCAACCAAACCAAAACAACTTTGAAGATGGTCCGGAGCACTTTTTACGTAATTTTAACCAAACTAAAACAACTTTGAAGATGGTTCGGAGCACTTTCTTCGTAATTTCAACCAAACCAAAACAACTTTGAAGATGGTCCGGAGCACTTTTTACGTAATTTCAACCAAACCAAAACAACTTTGAAGATGGTCCGGAGCACTTTTTACGTAATTTCAACCAAACCAAAACAACTTTGAAGATGGTCCGGAGCACTTTTTACGTAATTTCAACCAAACCAAAACAACTTTGAAGATGGTCCGGAGCACTTTTTACGTAATTTCAACCAAACCAAAACAACTTTGAAGATGGTCCGGAGCACTTTTTACGTAATTTTCACCAAACTAAAACAACTTTGAAGATGGTCCGGAGCACTTTCTTCGTAATTTCAACCAAACCAAAACAACTTTGAAGATGGTCCGGAGTACTTTTTACGTAATTTCAACCAAACCAAAACAACTTTGAAGATGGTCCGGAGCACTTTCTACGTAATTTCAACCAAACCAAAACAACTTTGAAGATGGTCCGGAGCACTTTTTACGTAATTTCAACCAAACCAAAACAACTTTGAAGATGGTCCGGAGCACTTTTTACGTAATTTCAACCAAACCAAAACAACTTTGAAGATGGTCCGGAGCACTTTTTACGTAATTTTAACCAAACCAAAACAACTTTGAAGATGGTCCGGAGCACTTTTTACGTAATTTCAACCAATTCAAAACAAATTTGAAGATGGTCCGGAGCACTTTCTACGTAGTTTTAACCAAACCAAACCAACTTTGAAGATGGTCCGGAGCACTTTTTACGTAATTTTAACCAAACTAAAACAACTTTGAAGATGGTCCGGAGCACTTTTTACGTAATTTCAACCAAACCAAAACAACTTTGAAGATGGTCCGGAGCACTTTTTACGTAATTTCAACCAAACCAAAACAACTTTGAAGATGGTCCGGAGCACTTTTTACGTAATTTTAACCAAACTAAAACAACTTTGAAGATGGTCCGGAGCACTTTTTACGTAATTTCAACCAAACCAAAACAACTTTGAAGATGGTCCGGAGCACTTTTTACGTAATTTTAACCAAACCAAAACAACTTTGAAGATGGTCCGGAGCACTTTTTACGTAATTTCAACCAATTCAAAACAAATTTGAAGATGGTCCGGAGCACTTTCTACGTAGTTTTAACCAAACCAAACCAACTTTGAAGATGGTCCGGAGCACTTTTTACGTAATTTTAACCAAACTAAAACAACTTTGAAGATGGTCCGGAGCACTTTTTACGTAATTTCAACCAAACCAAAACAACTTTGAAGATGGTCCGGAGCACTTTTTACGTAATTTTCACCAAACTAAAACAACTTTGAAGATGGTCCGGAGCACTTTCTTCGTAATTTCAACCAAACCAAAACAACTTTGAAGATGGTCCGGAGTACTTTTTACGTAATTTCAACCAAACCAAAACAACTTTGAAGATGGTCCGGAGCACTTTCTACGTAATTTCAACCAAACCAAAACAACTTTGAAGATGGTCCGGAGCACTTTTTACGTAATTTCAACCAAACCAAAACAACTTTGAAGATGGTCCGGAGCACTTTTTACGTAATTTCAACCAAACCAAAACAACTTTGAAGATGGTCCGGAGCACTTTTTACGTAATTTTAACCAAACCAAAACAACTTTGAAGATGGTCCGGAGCACTTTTTACGTAATTTCAACCAATTCAAAACAAATTTGAAGATGGTCCGGAGCACTTTCTACGTAGTTTTAACCAAACCAAACCAACTTTGAAGATGGTCCGGAGCACTTTTTACGTAATTTTAACCAAACTAAAACAACTTTGAAGATGGTCCGGAGCACTTTTTACGTAATTTCAACCAAACCAAAACAACTTTGAAGATGGTCCGGAGCACTTTTTACGTAATTTCAACCAAACCAAAACAACTTTGAAGATGGTCCGGAGCACTTTTTACGTAATTTTAACCAAACTAAAACAACTTTGAAGATGGTCCGGAGCACTTTTTACGTAATTTCAACCAAACCAAAACAACTTTGAAGATGGTCCGGAGCACTTTTTACGTAATTTTAACCAAACCAAAACAACTTTGAAGATGGTCCGGAGCACTTTTTACGTAATTTCAACCAATTCAAAACAAATTTGAAGATGGTCCGGAGCACTTTCTACGTAGTTTTAACCAAACCAAACCAACTTTGAAGATGGTCCGGAGCACTTTTTACGTAATTTTAACCAAACTAAAACAACTTTGAAGATGGTCCGGAGCACTTTTTACGTAATTTCAACCAAACCAAAACAACTTTGAAGATGGTCCGGAGCACTTTTTACGTAATTTTCACCAAACTAAAACAACTTTGAAGATGGTCCGGAGCACTTTCTTCGTAATTTCAACCAAACCAAAACAACTTTGAAGATGGTCCGGAGTACTTTTTACGTAATTTCAACCAAACCAAAACAACTTTGAAGATGGTCCGGAGCACTTTCTACGTAATTTCAACCAAACCAAAACAACTTTGAAGATGGTCCGGAGCACTTTTTACGTAATTTCAACCAAACCAAAACAACTTTGAAGATGGTCCGGAGCACTTTTTACGTAATTTCAACCAAACCAAAACAACTTTGAAGATGGTCCGGAGCACTTTTTACGTAATTTTAACCAAACCAAAACAACTTTGAAGATGGTCCGGAGCACTTTTTACGTAATTTCAACCAATTCAAAACAAATTTGAAGATGGTCCGGAGCACTTTCTACGTAGTTTTAACCAAACCAAACCAACTTTGAAGATGGTCCGGAGCACTTTTTACGTAATTTTAACCAAACTAAAACAACTTTGAAGATGGTCCGGAGCACTTTTTACGTAATTTCAACCAAACCAAAACAACTTTGAAGATGGTCCGGAGCACTTTTTACGTAATTTCAACCAAACCAAAACAACTTTGAAGATGGTCCGGAGCACTTTTTACGTAATTTTAACCAAACTAAAACAACTTTGAAGATGGTCCGGAGCACTTTTTACGTAATTTCAACCAAACCAAAACAACTTTGAAGATGGTCCGGAGCACTTTTTACGTAATTTTAACCAAACCAAAACAACTTTGAAGATGGTCCGGAGCACTTTTTACGTAATTTCAACCAATTCAAAACAAATTTGAAGATGGTCCGGAGCACTTTCTACGTAGTTTTAACCAAACCAAACCAACTTTGAAGATGGTCCGGAGCACTTTTTACGTAATTTTAACCAAACTAAAACAACTTTGAAGATGGTCCGGAGCACTTTTTACGTAATTTTAACCAAACTAAAACAACTTTGAAGATGGTCCGGAGCACTTTTTACGTAATTTTAACCAAACTAAAACAACTTTGAAGATGGTCCGGAGCACGTTCTTCGTAATTTCAACCAAACCAAAACAACTTTGAAGATGGTCCGGAGCACTTTTTACGTAATTTCAACCAAACCAAAACAACTTTGAAGATGGTCCGGAGCACTTTTTACGTAATTTCAACCAAACCAAAACAACTTTGAAGATGGTCCGGAGCACTTTTTACGTAATTTTAACCAAACCAAAACAACTTTGAAGATGGTCCGGAGCACTTTTTACGTAATTTCAACCAAACCAAAACAACTTTGAAGATGGTCCGGAGCACTTTTTACGTAATTTTAACCAAACCAAAACAACTTTGAAGATGGTCCGGAGCACTTTTTACGTAATTTTAACCAAACCAAAACAACTTTGAAGATGGTCCGGAGCACTTTTTACGTAATTTTAACCAAACTAAAACAACTTTGAAGATGGTCCGGAGCACTTTTTACGTAATTTCAACCAAACCAAAACAACTTTGAAGATGGTCCGGAGCACTTTTTACGTAATTTTAACCAAACTAAAACAACTTTGAAGATGGTCCGGAGCACTTTCTTCGTAATTTCAACCAAACCAAAACAACTTTGAAGATGGTCCGGAGCACTTTTTACGTAATTTCAACCAAACCAAAACAACTTTGAAGATGGTCCGGAGCACTTTTTACGTAATTTCAACCAAACCAAAACAACTTTGAAGATGGTCCGGAGCACTTTTTACGTAATTTCAACCAAACCAAAACAACTTTGAAGATGGTCCGGAGCACTTTTTACGTAATTTTCACCAAACTAAAACAACTTTGAAGATGGTCCGGAGCACTTTCTTCGTAATTTCAACCAAACCAAAACAACTTTGAAGATGGTCCGGAGCACTTTTTACGTAATTTCAACCAAACCAAAACAACTTTGAAGATGGTCCGGAGCACTTTTTACGTAATTTCAACCAATTCAAAACAATTTTGAAGATGGTCCGGAGCACTTTTTACGTAATTTTAACCAAACCAAAACAACTTTGAAGATGGTCCGGAGCACTTTTTAAGTAATTTTAACCAAACTAAAACAACTTTGAAGATGGTCCGGAGCACTTTCTTCGTAATTTCAACCAAACCAAAACAACTTTGAAGATGGTCCGGAGCACTTTTTACGTAATTTCAACCAAACCAAAACAACTTTGAAGATGGTCCGGAGCACTTTTTACGTAATTTCAACCAAACCAAAACAACTTTGAAGATGGTCCGGAGCACTTTTTACGTAATTTCAACCAAACCAAAACAACTTTGAAGATGGTCCGGAGCACTTTTTACGTAATTTCAACCAATTCAAAACAATTTTGAAGATGGTCCGGAGCACTTTTTACGTAATTTTAACCAAACCAAAACAACTTTGAAGATGGTCCGGAGCACTTTTTACGTAATTTTAACCAAACTAAAACAACTTTGAAGATGGTCCGGAGCACTTTCTTCGTAATTTCAACCAAACCAAAACAACTTTGAAGATGGTCCGGAGCACTTTTTACGTAATTTCAACCAAACCAAAACAACTTTGAAGATGGTCCGGAGCACTTTTTACGTAATTTCAACCAAACCAAAACAACTTTGAAGATGGTCCGGAGCACTTTTTACGTAATTTCAACCAAACCAAAACAACTTTGAAGATGGTCCGGAGCACTTTTTACGTAATTTCAACCAATTCAAAACAATTTTGAAGATGGTCCGGAGCACTTTTTACGTAATTTTCACCAAACTAAAACAACTTTGAAGATGGTCCGGAGCACTTTCTTCGTAATTTCAACCAAACCAAAACAACTTTGAAGATGGTCCGGAGCACTTTTTACATAATTTCAACCAAACCAAAACAACTTTGAAGATGGTCCGGAGCACTTTTTACGTAATTTCAACCAAACCAAAACAACTTTGAAGATGGTCCGGAGCACTTTTTACGTAATTTTAACCAAACCAAAACAACTTTGAAGATGGTCCGGAGCACTTTTTACGTAATTTTAACCAAACTAAAACAACTTTGAAGATGGTCCGGAGCACTTTTTACGTAATTTCAACCAAACCAAAACAACTTTGAAGATGGTCCGGAGCACTTTTTACGTAATTTCAACCAAACCAAAACAACTTTGAAGATGGTCCGGAGCACTTTTTACGTAATTTTAACCAAACTAAAACAACTTTGAAGATGGTCCGGAGCACTTTTTACGTAATTTCAACCAAACCAAAACAACTTTGAAGATGGTCCGGAGCACTTTTTACGTAATTTTAACCAAACCAAAACAACTTTGAAGATGGTCCGGAGCACTTTTTACGTAATTTCAACCAATTCAAAACAAATGTGAAGATGGTCCGGAGCACTTTCTACGTAGTTTTAACCAAACCAAACCAACTTTGAAGATGGTCCGGAGCACTTTTTACGTAATTTTAACCAAACTAAAACAACTTTGAAGATGGTCCGGAGCACTTTTTACGTAATTTTAACCAAACTAAAACAACTTTGAAGATGGTCCGGATCACGTTCTTCGTAATTTCAACCAAACCAAAACAACTTTGAAGATGGTCCGGAGCACTTTTTACGTAATTTCAACCAAACCAAAACAACTTTGAAGATGGTCCGGAGCACTTTTTACGTAATTTCAACCAAACCAAAACAACTTTGAAGATGGTCCGGAGCACTTTTTACGTAATTTCAACCAAACCAAAACAACTTTGAAGATGGTCCGGAGCACTTTTTACGTAATTTTAACAAAACCAAAACAACTTTGAAGATGGTCCGGAGCACTTTTTACGTAATTTTAACCAAACCAAAACAACTTTGAAGATGGTCCGGAGCACTTTTTACGTAATTTTAACCAAACTAAAACAACTTTGAAGATGGTCCGGAGCACTTTTTACGTAATTTCAACCAAACCAAAACAACTTTGAAGATGGTCCGGAGCACTTTTTACGTAATTTTAACCAAACTAAAACAACTTTGAAGATGGTCCGGAGCACTTTCTTCGTAATTTCAACCAAACCAAAACAACTTTGAAGATGGTCCGGAGCACTTTTTACGTAATTTCAACCAATTCAAAACAATTTTGAAGATGGTCCGGAGCACTTTTTACGTAATTTTAACCAAACCAAAACAACTTTGAAGATGGTCCGGAGCACTTTTTACGTAATTTTAACCAAACTAAAACAACTTTGAAGATGGTCCGGAGCACTTTCTTCGTAATTTCAACCAAACCAAAACAACTTTGAAGATGGTCCGGAGCACTTTTTACGTAATTTCAACCAAACCAAAACAACTTTGAAGATGGTCCGGAGCACTTTTTACGTAATTTCAACCAAACCAAAACAACTTTGAAGATGGTCCGGAGCACTTTTTACGTAATTTCAACCAAACCAAAACAACTTTGAAGATGGTCCGGAGCACTTTTTACGTAATTTCAACCAATTCAAAACAATTTTGAAGATGGTCCGGAGCACTTTTTACGTAATTTCAACCAAACCAAAACAACTTTGAAGATGGTCCGGAGCACTTTTTACGTAATTTCAACCAAACCAAAACAACTTTGAAGATGGTCCGGAGCACTTTTTACGTAATTTTAACCAAACCAAAACAACTTTGAAGATGGTCCGGAGCACTTTTTACGTAATTTCAACCAATTCAAAACAAATTTGAAGATGGTCCGGAGCACTTTCTACGTAGTTTTAACCAAACCAAACCAACTTTGAAGATGGTCCGGAGCACTTTTTACGTAATTTTAACCAAACTAAAACAACTTTGAAGATGGTCCGGAGCACTTTTTACGTAATTTCAACCAAACCAAAACAACTTTGAAGATGGTCCGGAGCACTTTTTACGTAATTTCAACCAAACCAAAACAACTTTGAAGATGGTCCGGAGCACTTTTTACGTAATTTTAACCAAACTAAAACAACTTTGAAGATGGTCCGGAGCACTTTTTACGTAATTTCAACCAAACCAAAACAACTTTGAAGATGGTCCGGAGCACTTTTTACGTAATTTTAACCAAACCAAAACAACTTTGAAGATGGTCCGGAGCACTTTTTACGTAATTTCAACCAATTCAAAACAAATTTGAAGATGGTCCGGAGCACTTTCTACGTAGTTTTAACCAAACCAAACCAACTTTGAAGATGGTCCGGAGCACTTTTTACGTCATTTTAACCAAACTAAAACAACTTTGAAGATGGTCCGGAGCACTTTTTACGTAATTTTAACCAAACTAAAACAACTTTGAAGATGGTCCGGAGCACGTTCTTCGTAATTTCAACCAAACCAAAACAACTTTGAAGATGGTCCGGAGCACTTTTTACGTAATTTCAACCAAACCAAAACAACTTTGAAGATGGTCCGGAGCACTTTTTACGTAATTTCAACCAAACCAAAACAACTTTGAAGATGGTCCGGAGCACTTTTTACGTAATTTTAACCAAACCAAAACAACTTTGAAGATGGTCCGGAGCACTTTTTACGTAATTTCAACCAAACCAAAACAACTTTGAAGATGGTCCGGAGCACTTTTTACGTAATTTTAACCAAACCAAAACAACTTTGAAGATGGTCCGGAGCACTTTTTACGTAATTTTAACCAAACCAAAACAACTTTGAAGATGGTCCGGAGCACTTTTTACGTAATTTTAACCAAACTAAAACAACTTTGAAGATGGTCCGGAGCACTTTTTACGTAATTTCAACCAAACCAAAACAACTTTGAAGATGGTCCGGAGCACTTTTTACGTAATTTTAACCAAACTAAAACAACTTTGAAGATGGTCCGGAGCACTTTCTTCGTAATTTCAACCAAACCAAAACAACTTTGAAGATGGTCCGGAGCACTTTTTACGTAATTTCAACCAAACCAAAACAACTTTGAAGATGGTCCGGAGCACTTTTTACGTAATTTCAACCAAACCAAAACAACTTTGAAGATGGTCCGGAGCACTTTTTACGTAATTTCAACCAAACCAAAACAACTTTGAAGATGGTCCGGAGCACTTTTTACGTAATTTCAACCAAACCAAAACAACTTTGAAGATGGTCCGGAGCACTTTCTTCGTAATTTCAACCAAACCAAAACAACTTTGAAGATGGTCCGGAGCACTTTTTACATAATTTCAACCAAACCAAAACAACTTTGAAGATGGTCCGGAGCACTTTTTACGTAATTTCAACCAAACCAAAACAACTTTGAAGATGGTCCGGAGCACTTTCTACGTAATTTCAACCAAACCAAAACAACTTTGAAGATGGTCCGGAGCACTTTTTACGTAATTTTAACCAAACCAAAACAACTTTGAAGATGGTCCGGAGCACTTTTTAAGTAATTTTAACCAAACTAAAACAACTTTGAAGATGGTCCGGAGCACTTTCTTCGTAATTTCAACCAAACCAAAACAACTTTGAAGATGGTCCGGAGCACTTTTTACGTAATTTCAACCAAACCAAAACAACTTTGAAGATGGTCCGGAGCACTTTTTACGTAATTTCAACCAAACCAAAACAACTTTGAAGATGGTCCGGAGCACTTTTTACGTAATTTCAACCAAACCAAAACAACTTTGAAGATGGTCCGGAGCACTTTTTACGTAATTTCAACCAATTCAAAACAATTTTGAAGATGGTCCGGAGCACTTTTTACGTAATTTTAACCAAACCAAAACAACTTTGAAGATGGTCCGGAGCACTTTTTACGTAATTTTAACCAAACTAAAACAACTTTGAAGATGGTCCGGAGCACTTTCTTCGTAATTTCAACCAAACCAAAACAACTTTGAAGATGGTCCGGAGCACTTTTTACGTAATTTCAACCAAACCAAAACAACTTTGAAGATGGTCCGGAGCACTTTTTACGTAATTTCAACCAAACCAAAACAACTTTGAAGATGGTCCGGAGCACTTTTTACGTAATTTCAACCAAACCAAAACAACTTTGAAGATGGTCCGGAGCACTTTTTACGTAATTTCAACCAATTCAAAACAATTTTGAAGATGGTCCGGAGCACTTTTTACGTAATTTTCACCAAACTAAAACAACTTTGAAGATGGTCCGGAGCACTTTCTTCGTAATTTCAACCAAACCAAAACAACTTTGAAGATGGTCCGGAGCACTTTTTACATAATTTCAACCAAACCAAAACAACTTTGAAGATGGTCCGGAGCACTTTTTACGTAATTTCAACCAAACCAAAACAACTTTGAAGATGGTCCGGAGCACTTTCTACGTAATTTCAACCAAACCAAAACAACTTTGAAGATGGTCCGGAGCACTTTTTACGTAATTTCAACCAATTCAAAACAATTTTGAAGATGGTCCGGAGCACTTTTTACGTAATTTTAACCAAACCAAAACAACTTTGAAGATGGTCCGGAGCACTTTTTACGTAATTTTAACCAAACTAAAACAACTTTGAAGATGGTCCGGAGCACTTTCTTCGTAATTTTAACCAAACCAAAACAACTTTGAAGATGGTCCGGAGCACTTTTTACATAATTTCAACCAAACCAAATCAACTTTGAAGATGGTCCGGAGCACTTTTTACGTAATTTCAACCAAACCAAAACAACTTTGAAGATGGTCCGGAGCACTTTTTACGTAATTTCAACCAAACCAAAACAACTTTGAAGATGGTCCGGAGCACTTTTTACGTAATTTCAACCAATTCAAAACAATTTTGAAGATGGTCCGGAGCACTTTTTACGTAATTTTAACCAAACCAAAACAACTTTGAAGATGGTCCGGAGCACTTTCTTCGTAATTTCAACCAAACCAAAACAACTTTGAAGATGGTCCGGAGCACTTTTTACGTAATTTCAACCAAACCAAAACAACTTTGAAGATGGTCCGGAGCACTTTTTACGTAATTTCAACCAATTCAAAACAAATTTGAAGATGGTCCGGAGCACTTTCTACGTAGTTTTAACCAAACCAAACCAACTTTGAAGATGGTCCGGAGCACTTTTTACGTAATTTTAACCAAACTAAAACAACTTTGAAGATGGTCCGGAGCACTTTTTACGTAATTTCAACCAAACCAAAACAACTTTGAAGATGGTCCGGAGCACTTTTTACGTAATTTCAACCAAACCAAAACAACTTTGAAGATGGTCCGGAGCACTTTTTACGTAATTTCAACCAAACCAAAACAACTTTGAAGATGGTCCGGAGCACTTTTTACGTAATTTCAACCAAACCAAAACAACTTTGAAGATGGTCCGGAGCACTTTTTACGTAATTTCAACCAAACCAAAACAACTTTGAAGATGGTCCGGAGCACTTTTTACGTAATTTTCACCAAACTAAAACAACTTTGAAGATGATCCGGAGCACTTTTTACGTAATTTCAACCAATTCAAAACAAATTTGAAGATGGTCCGGAGCACTTTCTTCGTAATTTCAACCAAACCAAAACAACTTTGAAGATGGTCCGGAGCACTTTTTACATAATTTCAACCAAACCAAAACAACTTTGAAGAGGTCCGGAGCACTTTTTACGTAATTTCAACCAAACCAAAACAACTTGGAAGATGGTCCGGAGCACTTTCTACGTAATTTCAACCAACCAAAACAACTTTGAAGATGGTCCGGAGCACTTTTTACGTAATTTCAACCAATTCAAAACAATTTTGAAGATGGTCCGGAGCACTTTCTACGTAGTTTTAACCAAACCAAAACAACTTTGAAGATGGTCCGGAGCACTTTCTACGTAGTTTTAACCAAACCAAAACAACTTTGAAGATGGTTCGGAGCACTTTTTACGTAATTTCAACCAAACCAAAACAAACTTTGAAGATGGTCCGGAGCACTTTTTACGTAATTTCAACCAAACCAAAACAACTTTGAAGATGGTCCGGAGCACTTTTTACGTAATTTCTACCAAACCAAAACAACTTTGAAGATGGTCCGGAGCACTTTTTACGTAATTTCAACCAAACCAAAACAACTTTGAAGATGGTTCGGAGCACTTTTTACGTTATTTCAACCAAACCAAAACAACTTTGAAGATGGTCCGGAGCACTTTTTACGTAATTTTAACCAAACCAAAACAACTTTGAAGATGGTCCGGAGCACTTTTTACGTAATTTTAACCAAACTAAAACAACTTTGAAGATGGTCCGGAGCACTTTCTTCGTAATTTCAACCAAACCAAAACAACTTTGAAGATGGTCCGGAGCACTTTTTACGTAATTTCAACCAAACCAAAACAACTTTGAAGATGGTCCGGAGCACTTTTTACGTAATTTCAACCAATTCAAAACAAATTTGAAGATGGTCCGGAGCACTTTCTACGTAGTTTTAACCAAACCAAACCAACTTTGAAGATGGTCCGGAGCACTTTTTACGTAATTTTAACCAAACTAAAACAACTTGAAGATGGTCCGGAGCACTTTTTACGTAATTTCAACCAAACCAAAACAACTTTGAAGATGGTCCGGAGCACTTTCTACGTAATTTCAACCAAACCAAAACAACTTTGAAGATGGTCCGGAGCACTTTCTACGTAGTTTTAACCAAACCAAACCAACTTTGAAGATGGTCCGGAGCACTTTTTACGTAATTTCAACCAAACCAAAACAACTTTGAAGATGGTCCGGAGCACTTTTTACGTAATTTCAACCAAACCAAAACAACTTTGAAGATGGTCCGGAGCACTTTTTACGTAATTTCAACCAAACCAAAACAACTTTGAAGATGGTCCGGAGCACTTTCTACGTAATTTCAACCAATTCAAAACAATTTTGAAGATGGTCCGGAGCACTTTTTACGTAATTTCAACCAAACCAAAACAACTTTGAAGATGGTCCGGAGCACTTTTTACGTAATTTCAACCAAACCAAAACAACTTTGAAGATGGTCCGGAGCACTTTCTTCGTAATTTCAACCAAACCAAAACAACTTTGAAGATGGTCCGGAGCACTTTTTACGTAATTTCAACCAAACCAAAACAACTTTGAAGATGGTCCGGAGCACTTTTTACGTAATTTCAACCAAACCAAAACAACTTTGAAGATGGTCCGGAGCACTTTTTACGTAATTTCAACCAAACCAAAACAACTTTGAAGATGGTCCGGAGCACTTTTTACGTAATTTCAACCAAACCAAAACAACTTTGAAGATGGTTCGGAGCACTTTTTACGTTATTTCAACCAAACCAAAACAACTTTGAAGATGGTCCGGAGCACTTTTTACGTAATTTTAACCAAACCAAAACAACTTTGAAGATGGTCCGGAGCACTTTTTACGTAATTTTAACCAAACTAAAACAACTTTGAAGATGGTCCGGAGCACTTTCTTCGTAATTTCAACCAAACCAAAACAACTTTGAAGATGGTCCGGAGCACTTTTTACGTAATTTCAACCAAACCAAAACAACTTTGAAGATGGTCCGGAGCACTTTTTACGTAATTTTAACCAAACCAAAACAACTTTGAAGATGGTCCGGAGCACTTTTTACGTAATTTTAACCAAACTAAAACAACTTTGAAGATGGTCCGGAGCACTTTCTTCGTAATTTCAACCAAACCAAAACAACTTTGAAGATGGTCCGGAGCACTTTTTACGTAATTTCAACCAAACCAAAACAACTTTGAAGATGGTCCGGAGCACTTTTTACGTAATTTCAACCAATTCAAAACAAATTTGAAGATGGTCCGGAGCACTTTTTACGTAATTTCAACCAAACCAAAACAACTTTGAAGATGGTCCGGAGCACTTTTTACGTAATTTCAACCAAACCAAAACAACTTTGAAGATGGTCCGGAGCACTTTTTACGTAATTTTAACCAAACTAAAACAACTTTGAAGATGATCCGGAGCACTTTTTACGTAATTTCAACCAATTCAAAACAAATTTGAAGATGGTCCGGAGCACTTTCTTCGTAATTTCAACCAAACCAAACCAACTTTGAAGATGGTCCGGAGCACTTTTTACATAATTTCAACCAAACCAAAACAACTTTGAAGATGGTCCGGAGCACTTTTTACGTAATTTCAACCAAACCAAAACAACTTTGAAGATGGTCCGGAGCACTTTTTACGTAATTTCAACCAAACCAAAACAACTTTGAAGATGGTTCGGAGCACATTTGACGTAATTTCAACCAAACCAGAACAATTTTGAAGATGGTCCGGAGCACTTTTTACGTAATTTGAACCACACCAGAACAACTTTGAAAAAGGTTCGGAGCACTTTCTACATAATTTCAACCACACCAGAACAACTTTGAAAATGGTTCGGAGCACTTTTTACGTAATTTCAACCAAACCAAAACAACTTTGAAGATGGTTCGGAGCACTTTTTACGTAATTTCAACCAAACCAAAACAACTTTGAAGATGGTTCGGAGCACTTTCTACGTAATTTCAACCAAACCAAAACAACTTTGAAGATGGTTCGGAGCACTTTCTACGTAATTTCAACCAAACCAAAACAACTTTGAAGATGGTTCGGAGCACTTTCTACGTAATTTCAACCAAACCAAAACAACTTTGAAGATGGTCCGGAGCACTTTTTACGTAATTTCAACCAAACCAAACCAACTTTGAAGATGGTCCGGAGCACTTTTTACGTAATTTCAACCAAACCAAAACAACTTTGAAGATGGTCCGGAGCACTTTTTACATAATTTCAACCAAACCAAAACAACTTTGAAGATGGTCCGGAGCACTTTTTACGTAATTTCAACCAAACCAAAACAACTTTGAAGATGGTCCGGAGCACTTTTTACGTAATTTCAACCAAACCAAAACAACTTTGAAGATGGTCCGGAGCACTTTTTACGTAATTTTAACCAAACTAAAACAACTTTGAAGATGATCCGGAGCACTTTTTACGTAATTTCAACCAATTCAAAACAAATTTGAAGATGGTCCGGAGCACTTTCTTCGTAATTTCAACCAAACCAAACCAACTTTGAAGATGGTCCGGAGCACTTTTTACATAATTTCAACCAAACCAAAACAACTTTGAAGATGGTCCGGAGCACTTTTTACGTAATTTCAACCAAACCAAAACAACTTTGAAGATGGTCCGGAGCACTTTTTACGTAATTTCAACCAAACCAAAACAACTTTGAAGATGGTTCGGAGCACATTTGACGTAATTTCAACCAAACCAGAACAATTTTGAAGATGGTCCGGAGCACTTTTTACGTAATTTGAACCACACCAGAACAACTTTGAAAAAGGTTCGGAGCACTTTCTACATAATTTCAACCACACCAGAACAACTTTGAAGATGGTCCGGAGCACTTTTTACGTAATTTCAACCAAACCAAAACAACTTTGAAGATGGTTCGGAGCACTTTTTACGTAATTTCAACCAAACCAAAACAACTTTGAAGATGGTTCGGAGCACTTTCTACGTAATTTCAACCAAACCAAAACAACTTTGAAGATGGTTCGGAGCACTTTCTACGTAATTTCAACCAAACCAAAACAACTTTGAAGATGGTTCGGAGCACTTTCTACGTAATTTCAACCAAACCAAAACAACTTTGAAGATGGTCCGGAGCACTTTTTACGTAATTTTAACCAAACTAAAACAACTTTGAAGATGGTCCGGAGCACTTTCTTCGTAATTTCAACCAAACCAAAACAACTTTGAAGATGGTCCGGAGCACTTTTTACGTAATTTCAACCAAACCAAAACAACTTTGAAGATGGTCCGGAGCACTTTTTACGTAATTTTAACCAAACCAAAACAACTTTGAAGATGGTCCGGAGCACTTTTTACGTAATTTTAACCAAACTAAAACAACTTTGAAGATGGTCCGGAGCACTTTCTTCGTAATTTCAACCAAACCAAAACAACTTTGAAGATGGTCCGGAGCACTTTTTACGTAATTTCAACCAAACCAAAACAACTTTGAAGATGGTCCGGAGCACTTTTTACGTAATTTCAACCAATTCAAAACAAATTTGAAGATGGTCCGGAGCACTTTTTACGTAATTTCAACCAAACCAAAACAACTTTGAAGATGGTCCGGAGCACTTTTTACGTAATTTCAACCAAACCAAAACAACTTTGAAGATGGTCCGGAGCACTTTTTACGTAATTTTAACCAAACTAAAACAACTTTGAAGATGATCCGGAGCACTTTTTACGTAATTTCAACCAATTCAAAACAAATTTGAAGATGGTCCGGAGCACTTTCTTCGTAATTTCAACCAAACCAAACCAACTTTGAAGATGGTCCGGAGCACTTTTTACATAATTTCAACCAAACCAAAACAACTTTGAAGATGGTCCGGAGCACTTTTTACGTAATTTCAACCAAACCAAAACAACTTTGAAGATGGTCCGGAGCACTTTTTACGTAATTTCAACCAAACCAAAACAACTTTGAAGATGGTTCGGAGCACATTTGACGTAATTTCAACCAAACCAGAACAATTTTGAAGATGGTCCGGAGCACTTTTTACGTAATTTGAACCACACCAGAACTACTTTGAAAAAGGTTCGGAGCACTTTCTACATAATTTCAACCACACCAGAACAACTTTGAAAATGGTTCGGAGCACTTTTTACGTAATTTCAACCAAACCAAAACAACTTTGAAGATGGTTCGGAGCACTTTTTACGTTATTTCAACCAAACCAAAACAACTTTGAAGATGGTCCGGAGCACTTTTTACGTAATTTCAACCAAACCAAACCAACTTTGAAGATGGTCCGGAGCACTTTTTACGTAATTTCAACCAAACCAAAACAACTTTGAAGATGGTCCGGAGCACTTTTTACGTAATTTTAACCAAACCAAAACAACTTTGAAGATGGTCCGGAGCACTTTTTACGTAATTTCAACCAAACCAAACCAACTTTGAAGATGGTCCGGAGCACTTTTTACGTAATTTCAACCAAACCAAAACAACTTTGAAGATGGTCCGGAGCACTTTTTACATAATTTCAACCAAACCAAAACAACTTTGAAGATGGTCCGGAGCACTTTTTACGTAATTTCAACCAAACCAAAACAACTTTGAAGATGGTCCGGAGCACTTTTTACGTAATTTCAACCAAACCAAAACAACTTTGAAGATGGTCCGGAGCACTTTTTACGTAATTTTAACCAAACTAAAACAACTTTGAAGATGATCCGGAGCACTTTTTACGTAATTTCAACCAATTCAAAACAAATTTGAAGATGGTCCGGAGCACTTTCTTCGTAATTTCAACCAAACCAAACCAACTTTGAAGATGGTCCGGAGCACTTTTTACATAATTTCAACCAAACCAAAACAACTTTGAAGATGGTCCGGAGCACTTTTTACGTAATTTCAACCAAACCAAAACAACTTTGAAGATGGTCCGGAGCACTTTTTACGTAATTTCAACCAAACCAAAACAACTTTGAAGATGGTTCGGAGCACATTTGACGTAATTTCAACCAAACCAGAACAATTTTGAAGATGGTCCGGAGCACTTTTTACGTAATTTGAACCACACCAGAACAACTTTGAAAAAGGTTCGGAGCACTTTCTACATAATTTCAACCACACCAGAACAACTTTGAAAATGGTTCGGAGCACTTTTTACGTAATTTCAACCAAACCAAAACAACTTTGAAGATGGTTCGGAGCACTTTTTACGTAATTTCAACCAAACCAAAACAACTTTGAAGATGGTTCGGAGCACTTTCTACGTAATTTCAACCAAACCAAAACAACTTTGAAGATGGTTCGGAGCACTTTCTACGTAATTTCAACCAAACCAAAACAACTTTGAAGATGGTTCGGAGCACTTTCTACGTAATTTCAACCAAACCAAAACAACTTTGAAGATGGTCCGGAGCACTTTTTACGTAATTTCAACCAAACCAAAACAACTTTGAAGATGGTTCGGAGCACATTTGACGTAATTTCAACCAAACCAGAACAATTTTGAAGATGGTCCGGAGCACTTTTTACGTAATTTGAACCACACCAGAACAACTTTGAAAAAGGTTCGGAGCACTTTCTACATAATTTCAACCACACCAGAACAACTTTGAAAATGGTTCGGAGCACTTTTTACGTAATTTCAACCAAACCAAAACAACTTTGAAGATGGTCCGGAGCACTTTTTACGTAATTTCAACCAAAGAAAAACAACTTTGAAGATGGTCCGGAGCACTTTTTACGTAATTTCAACCAATTCAAAACAAATTTGAAGATGGTCCGGAGCACTTTCTACGTAGTTTTAACCAAACCAAACCAACTTTGAAGATGGTCCGGAGCACTTTTTACGTAATTTTAACCAAACTAAAACAACTTTGAAGATGGTCCGGAGCACTTTTTACGTAATTTCAACCAAACCAAAACAACTTTGAAGATGGTCCGGAGCACTTTTTACGTAATTTCAACCAAACCAAAACAACTTTGAAGATGGTCCGGAGCACTTTTTACGTAATTTCAACCAAACCAAAACAACTTTGAAGATGGTCCGGAGCACTTTTTACGTAATTTCAACCAAACCAAAACAACTTTGAAGATGGTCCGGAGCACTTTTTACGTAATTTCAACCAAACCAAAACAACTTTGAAGATGGTCCGGAGCACTTTTTACGTAATTTTCACCAAACTAAAACAACTTTGAAGATGATCCGGAGCACTTTTTACGTAATTTCAACCAATTCAAAACAAATTTGAAGATGGTCCGGAGCACTTTCTTCGTAATTTCAACCAAACCAAAACAACTTTGAAGATGGTCCGGAGCACTTTTTACGTAATTTCAACCAAACCAAAACAACTTTGAAGATGGTCCGGAGCACTTTTTACGTAATTTCAACCAAACCAAAACAACTTTGAAGATGGTTCGGAGCACTTTTTACGTTATTTCAACCAAACCAAAACAACTTTGAAGATGGTCCGGAGCACTTTTTACGTAATTTTAACCAAACCAAAACAACTTTGAAGATGGTCCGGAGCACTTTTTACGTAATTTTAACCAAACTAAAACAACTTTGAAGATGGTCCGGAGCACTTTCTTCGTAATTTCAACCAAACCAAAACAACTTTGAAGATGGTCCGGAGCACTTTTTACGTAATTTCAACCAAACCAAAACAACTTTGAAGATGGTCCGGAGCACTTTCTACGTAATTTCAACCAAAGAAAAACAACTTTGAAGATGGTCCGGAGCACTTTTTACGTAATTTCAACCAAACCAAAACATATTTGAAGATGGTTCGGAGCACTTTCTACGTAATTTCAACCAAACCAAAACAACTTTGAAGATGGTCCGGAGCACTTTTTACGTAATTTCAACCAAACCAAAACAACTTTGTAGATGGTTCGGAGCACATTTGACGTAATTTCAACCACACCAGAACAACTTTGAAAAAGGTTCGGAGCACTTTCTACGTTATTTCAACCAAACCAAAACAACTTTGAAGATGGTTCGGAGCACTTTTTACGTAATTTCAACCAAACCAAAACATATTTGAAGATGGTTCGGAGCACTTTCTACGTAATTTCAACCAAACCAAAACAACTTTGAAGATGGTCCGGAGCACTTTTTACGTAATTTCAACCAAACCAAAACAACTTTGTAGATGGTTCGGAGCACTTTTGACGTAATTTCAACCAAACCAGAACAATTTTGAAGATGGTCCGGAGCACTTTTTACGTAATTTCAACCACACCAGAACAACTTTGAAAAAGGTTCGGAGCACTTTCTACGTAATTTCAACCAAACCAAAACACCTTTGAAAATGGTTCGGAGCACTTTTGACGTAATTTCAACCAAACCAAAACAACTTTGAACATGGTTCGGAGCACTTTCTACATAATTTCAACCACACCAGAACAACTTTGAAGATGGTCCGGAGCACTTTCTACGTAATTTCAACCAAACCAAAACAACTTTGAAGATGGTTCGGAGCACTTTCTACGTAATTTCAACCAAACCAAAACAACTTTGAAGATGGTCCGGAGCACTTTTTACGTAATTTCAACCAAACCAAAACAACTTTGTAGATGGTTCGGAGCACATTTGACGTAATTTCAACCAAACCAGAACAATTTTGAAGATGGTCCGGAGCACTTTTTACGTAATTTCAACCACACCAGAACAACTTTGAAAAAGGTTCGGAGCACTTTCTACGTAATTTCAACCACACCAGAACAACTTTGAAGATGGTCCGGAGCACTTTTTACGTAATTTCAACCAAACCAAAACAACTTTGAAGATGGTCCGGAGCACTTTCTACGTAATTTCAACCAAACCAAAACAACTTTGAAGATGGTCCGGAGCACTTTTTACGTAATTTCAACCAAACCAAAACAACTTTGTAGATGGTTCGGAGCACATTTGACGTAATTTCAACCAAACCAGAACAATTTTGAAGATGGTTCGAACACTTTTTACGTAATTTCAACCACACCAGAACAACTTTGAAAAAGGTTCGGAGCACTTTCTACGTAATTTCAACCACACCAGAACAACTTTGAAGATGGTCCGGAGCACTTTTTACGTAATTTCAACCAAACCAAAACAACTTTGAAGATGGTCCGGAGCATTTTCTACGTAATTTCAACCAAACCAAAACAACTTTGAAGATGGTCCGGAGCACTTTTTACGTAATTTCAACCAAACCAAAACAACTTTGAAGATGGTTCGGAGCACTTTTAACGTAATTTCAACCAAAGAAAAACAACTTTGAAGATGGTCCGGAGCACTTTTTACGTAATTTCAACCACACCAGAACAACTTTGAAAAAGGTTCGGAGCACTTTCTACGTAATTTCAACCACACCAGAACAACTTTGAAGATGGTCCGGAGCACTTTTTACGTAATTTCAACCAAACCAAAACAACTTTGAAGATGGTCCGGAGCACTTTTTACGTAATTTCAACCAAACCAAAACAACTTTGTAGATGGTCCGGAGCACTTTTTACGTAATTTCAACCAAACCAGAACAATTTTGAAGATGGTCCGGAGCACTTTTTACGTAATTTCAACCACACCAGAACAACTTTGAAAAAGGTTCGGAGCACTTTCTACGTAATTTCAACCAAACCAAAACAACTTTGAAGATGGTTCGGAGCACTTTTAACGTAATTTCAACCAAACCAAAACAACTTTGAAGATGGTCCGGAGCACTTTTAACGTAATTTCAACCAAACCAAAACAACTTTGAAGATGGTTCGGAGCACTTTCTACATAATTTCAACCACACCAGAACAACTTTGAAGATGGTTCGGAGCACTTTTGACGTAATTTCAACCAAACCAAAACAACTTTGAAGATGGTCCGGAGCACTTTTTACGTAATTTCAACCAAACCAAAACAACTTTGAAGATTGTCCGGAGCACTTTCTACGTAATTTCAACCAAACCAAAACAACTTTGAAGATGGTCCGGAGCACTTTTAACGTAATTTCAACCAAACCAAAACAACTTTGAAGATGGTTCGGAGCACTTTTTACGTAATTTCAACCACACCAGAACAACTTTGAAGATGGTTCGAAGCACTTTTTACGTAATTTCAACCAAACCAAAACAACTTTGAAGATGATTCGGAGCACTTTTTACGTAATTTCAACCACACCAGAACAACTTCGAAGATGGTTCGGAGCACTTTTTACGTAATTTAAACCAAATCAAAACAACTTTGAAGATGATTCGGAGCACTTTTTACGTAATTTCAACCACACCAGAACAACTTCGAAGATGGTTCGGAGCACTTTTTACGTAATTTCAACCAAATCAAAACAACTTTGAAGATGATTCGGAGCACTTTTTACGTAATTTCAACCACACCAGAACAACTTTGAAGATGATTCGGAGCACTTTTTACGTAATTTCAACCACACCAGAACAACTTCGAAGATGGTTCGGAGCACTTTTTACGTAATTTCAACCAAATCAAAACAACTTTGAAGATGATTCGGAGCACTTTTTACGTAATTTCAACCACACCAGAACAACTTTGAAAAAGGTTCGGAGCACTTTCTACGTAATTTCAACCACACCAGAACAACTTTGAAGATGGTCCGGAGCACTTTTTACGTAATTTCAACCAAACCAAAACAACTTTGAAGATGGTCCGGAGCACTTTCTACGTAATTTCAACCAAACCAAAACAACTTTGAAGATGGTCCGGAGCACTTTTTAAGTAATTTCAACCAAACCAAAACAACTTTGAAGATGGTTCGGAGCACTTTTTACGTAATTTCAACCACACCAGAACAACTTTGAAGATGGTTCGAAGCACTTTTTACGTAATTTCAACCAAACCAAAACAACTTTGAAGATGATTCGGAGCACTTTTTACGTAATTTCAACCAAACCAAAACAACTTTGAAGATGGTCCGGAGCACTTTTAACGTAATTTCAACCAAACCAAAACAACTTTGAAGATGGTTCGGAGCACTTTTTACGTAATTTCAACCACACCAGAACAACTTCGAAGATGGTTCGGAGCACTTTTTACGTAATTTCAACCAAATCAAAACAACTTTGAAGATGATTCGGAGCACTTTTTACGTAATTTCAACCACACCAGAACAACTTTGAAAAAGGTTCGGAGCACTTTCTACGTAATTTCAACCACACCAGAACAACTTCGAAGATGGTTCGGAGCACTTTTTACGTAATTTCAACCAAACCAAAACAACTTTGTAGATGGTCCGGAGCACTTTTTACGTAATTTCAACCAAACCAGAACAATTTTGAAGATGGTCCGGAGCACTTTTTACGTAATTTCAACCACACCAGAACAACTTTGAAAAAGGTTCGGAGCACTTTCTACGTAATTTCAACCAAACCAAAACAACTTTGAAGATGGTTCGGAGCACTTTTAACGTAATTTCAACCAAACCAAAACAACTTTGAAGATGGTCCGGAGCACTTTTAACGTAATTTCAACCAAACCAAAACAACTTTGAAGATGGTTCGGAGCACTTTCTACATAATTTCAACCACACCAGAACAACTTTGAAAATGGTTCGGAGCACTTTTGACGTAATTTCAACCAAACCAAAACAACTTTGAAGATGGTCCGGAGCACTTTTTACGTAATTTCAACCAAACCAAAACAACTTTGAAGATTGTCCGGAGCACTTTCTACGTAATTTCAACCAAACCAAAACAACTTTGAAGATGGTCCGGAGCACTTTTAACGTAATTTCAACCAAACCAAAACAACTTTGAAGATGGTTCGGAGCACTTTTTACGTAATTTCAACCACACCAGAACAACTTTGAAGATGGTTCGAAGCACTTTTTACGTAATTTCAACCAAACCAAAACAACTTTGAAGATGATTCGGAGCACTTTTTACGTAATTTCAACCACACCAGAACAACTTCGAAGATGGTTCGGAGCACTTTTTACGTAATTTAAACCAAATCAAAACAACTTTGAAGATGATTCGGAGCACTTTTTACGTAATTTCAACCACACCAGAACAACTTCGAAGATGGTTCGGAGCACTTTTTACGTAATTTCAACCAAATCAAAACAACTTTGAAGATGATTCGGAGCACTTTTTACGTAATTTCAACCACACCAGAACAACTTTGAAGATGATTCGGAGCACTTTTTACGTAATTTCAACCACACCAGAACAACTTCGAAGATGGTTCGGAGCACTTTTTACGTAATTTAAACCAAATCAAAACAACTTTGAAGATGATTCGGAGCACTTTTTACGTAATTTCAACCACACCAGAACAACTTTGAAAAAGGTTCGGAGCACTTTCTACGTAATTTCAACCACACCAGAACAACTTTGAAGATGGTCCGGAGCACTTTTTACGTAATTTCAACCAAACCAAAACAACTTTGAAGATGGTCCGGAGCACTTTCTACGTAATTTCAACCAAACCAAAACAACTTTGAAGATGGTCCGGAGCACTTTTTAAGTAATTTCAACCAAACCAAAACAACTTTGAAGATGGTTCGGAGCACTTTTTACGTAATTTCAACCACACCAGAACAACTTTGAAGATGGTTCGAAGCACTTTTTACGTAATTTCAACCAAACCAAAACAACTTTGAAGATGATTCGGAGCACTTTTTACGTAATTTCAACCAAACCAAAACAACTTTGAAGATGGTCCGGAGCACTTTTTACGTAATTTCAACCAAACCAAAACAACTTTGAAGATGGTTCGGAGCACTTTTTACGTAATTTCAACCACACCAGAACAACTTCGAAGATGGTTCGGAGCACTTTTTACGTAATTTAAACCAAATCAAAACAACTTTGAAGATGGTTCGAAGCACTTTTTACGTAATTTCAACCAAACCAAAACAACTTTGAAGATGATTCGGAGCACTTTTTACGTAATTTCAACCACACCAGAACAACTTCGAAGATGGTTCGGAGCACTTTTTACGTAATTTAAACCAAATCAAAACAACTTTGAAGATGATTCGGAGCACTTTTTACGTAATTTCAACCACACCAGAACAACTTTGAAAAAGGTTCGGAGCACTTTCTACGTAATTTCAACCACACCAGAACAACTTTGAAGATGGTCCGGAGCACTTTTGACGTAATTTCAACCAAACCAAAACAACTTTGAAGATGGTCCGGAGCACTTTTTACGTAATTTCAACCAAACCAAAACAACTTTGAAGATTGTCCGGAGCACTTTCTACGTAATTTCAACCAAACCAAAACAACTTTGAAGATGGTCCGGAGCACTTTTAACGTAATTTCAACCAAACCAAAACAACTTTGAAGATGGTTCGGAGCACTTTTTACGTAATTTCAACCACACCAGAACAACTTTGAAGATGGTTCGGAGCACTTTTTACGTAATTTCAACCAAACCAAAACAACTTTGAAGATGATTCGGAGCACTTTTTACGTAATTTCAACCACACCAGAACAACTTCGAAGATGGTTCGGAGCACTTTTTACGTAATTTAAACCAAATCAAAACAACTTTGAAGATGATTCGGAGCACTTTTTACGTAATTTCAACCACACCAGAACAACTTCGAAGATGGTTCGGAGCACTTTTTACGTAATTTCAACCAAATCAAAACAACTTTGAAGATGATTCGGAGCACTTTTTACGTAATTTCAACCACACCAGAACAACTTTGAAGATGATTCGGAGCACTTTTTACGTAATTTCAACCACACCAGAACAACTTCGAAGATGGTTCGGAGCACTTTTTACGTAATTTCAACCAAATCAAAACAACTTTGAAGATGATTCGGAGCACTTTTTACGTAATTTCAACCACACCAGAACAACTTCGAAGATGGTTCGGAGCACTTTTTACGTAATTTAAACCAAATCAAAACAACTTTGAAGATGATTCGGAGCACTTTTTACGTAATTTCAACCACACCAGAACAACTTTGAAAAAGGTTCGGAGCACTTTCTACGTAATTTCAACCACACCAGAACAACTTTGAAGATGGTCCGGAGCACTTTTTACGTAATTTCAACCAAACCAAAACAACTTTGAAGATGGTCCGGAGCACTTTCTACGTAATTTCAACCAAACCAAAACAACTTTGAAGATGGTCCGGAGCACTTTTTACGTAATTTAAACCAAATCAAAACAACTTTGAAGATGATTCGGAGCACTTTTTACGTAATTTCAACCACACCAGAACAACTTCGAAGATGGTTCGGAGCACTTTTTACGTAATTTCAACCAAATCAAAACAACTTTGAAGATGATTCGGAGCACTTTTTACGTAATTTCAACCACACCAAAACACCTTTGAAAATGGTTCGGAGCACTTTTGACGTAATTTCAACCAAACCAAAACAACTTTGAAGATGATTCGGAGCACTTTTTACGTAATTTCAACCAAACCAAAACAACTTTGAAGATGGTCCGGAGCACTTTTTACGTAATTTCAACCAAACCAAAACAACTTTGAAGATTGTCCGGAGCACTTTCTACGTAATTTCAACCAAACCAAAACAACTTTGAAGATGGTCCGGAGCACTTTTTACGTAATTTAAACCAAATCAAAACAACTTTGAAGATGATTCGGAGCACTTTTTACGTAATTTCAACCACACCAGAACAACTTCGAAGATGGTTCGGAGCACTTTTTACGTAATTTCAACCAAATCAAAACAACTTTGAAGATGATTCGGAGCACTTTTTACGTAATTTCAACCACACCAAAACACCTTTGAAAATGGTTCGGAGCACTTTTGACGTAATTTCAACCAAACCAAAACAACTTTGAAGATGATTCGGAGCACTTTTTACGTAATTTCAACCAAACCAAAACAACTTTGAAGATGGTTCGGAGCACTTTCTACGTAATTTCAACCAAACCAAAACACCTTTGAAAATGGTTCGGAGCACTTTCTACGTAATTTCAACCAAACCAAAACAACTTTGAACATGGTTCGGAGCACTTTCTACATAATTTCAACCACACCAGAACAACTTTGAAAAAGGTTCGGAGCACTTTCTACGTAATTTCAACCACACCAGAACAACTTTGAAGATGGTCCGGAGCACTTTTTACGTAATTTCAACCACATCAGAACAACTTTGAAAATGGTCCGGAGCACTTTCTACGTAATTTCAACCAAACCAAAACAACTTTGAAGATGGTCCGGAGCACTTTTTACGTAATTTCAACCAAACCAAAACAACTTTGAAGATGGTTCGGAGCACTTTTTACGTAATTTCAACCACACCAGAACAACTTTGAAGATGGTTCGAAGCACTTTTTACGTAATTTCAACCAAACCAAAACAACTTTGAAGATGGTCCGGAGCACTTTTTACGTAATTTCAACCAAACCAAAACAACTTTGAAGATGGTTCGGAGCACTTTTTACGTAATTTCAACCACACCAGAACAACTTCGAAGATGGTTCGGAGCACTTTTTACGTAATTTAAACCAAATCAAAACAACTTTGAAGATGGTTCGAAGCACTTTTTACGTAATTTCAACCAAACCAAAACAACTTTGAAGATGATTCGGAGCACTTTTTACGTAATTTCAACCACACCAGAACAACTTCGAAGATGGTTCGGAGCACTTTTTACGTAATTTAAACCAAATCAAAACAACTTTGAAGATGGTCCGGAGCACTTTTTACGTAATTTCAACCACACCAGAACAACTTTGAAGATGGTTCGGAGCACTTTTTACGTAATTTCAACCAAATCAAAACAACTTTGAAGATGGTCCGGAGCACTTTTAACGTAATTTCAACCAAACCAAAACAACTTTGAAGATGGTTCGGAGCACTTTTTACGTAATTTCAACCACACCAGAACAACTTTGAAGATGATTCGGAGCACTTTTTACGTAATTTCAACCACACCAGAACAACTTCGAAGATGGTTCGGAGCACTTTTTACGTAATTTAAACCAAATCAAAACAACTTTGAAGATGATTCGGAGCACTTTTTACGTAATTTCAACCACACCAGAACAACTTTGAAAAAGGTTCGGAGCACTTTCTACGTAATTTCAACCACACCAGAACAACTTTGAAGATGGTCCGGAGCACTTTCTACGTAATTTCAACCAAACCAAAACAACTTTGAAGATGGTCCGGAGCACTTTTTACGTAATTTCAACCAAACCAAAACAACTTTGTAGATGGTTCGGAGCACTTTTGACGTAATTTCAACCAAACCAGAACAATTTTGAAGATGGTTCGGAGCACTTTTTACGTAATTTAAACCAAACCAAAACACCTTTGAAAATGGTTCGGAGCACTTTTAACGTAATTTCAACCAAAGAAAAACAACTTTGAAGATGGTCCGGAGCACTTTTAACGTAATTTCAACCAAACCAAAACAACTTTGAAGATGGTCCGGAGCACTTTTAACGTAATTTCAACCAAACCAAAACAACTTTGAAGATGGTTCGGAGCACTTTTTACGTAATTTCAACCACACCAGAACAACTTTGAAGATGGTTCGAAGCACTTTTTACGTAATTTCAACCAAACCAAAACAACTTTGAAGATGATTCGGAGCACTTTCTACGTAATTTCAACCAAACCAAAACAACTTTGAAGATGGTCCGGAGCACTTTTTACGTAATTTCAACCACACCAGAACAACTTTGAAGATGGTCCGGAGCACTTTTAACGTAATTTCAACCAAACCAAAACAACTTTGAAGATGATTCGGAGCACTTTCTACGTAATTTCAACCAAACCAAAACAACTTTGAAGATGGTCCGGAGCACTTTTTACGTAATTTCAACCACACCAGAACAACTTTGAAAAAGGTTCGGAGCACTTTTGACGTAATTTCAACCAAACCAAAACAACTTTGAAGATGATCCGGAGCACTTTCTACGTAATTTCAACCAAACCAAAACAACTTTGAAGATGGTCCGGAGCACTTTTTACGTAATTTCAACCACACCAAAACAACTTTGAAAATGGTTCGGAGCACTTTTTACGTAATTTCAACCACACCAGAACAACTTCGAAGATGGTTCGGAGCACTTTTTACGTAATTTAAACCAAATCAAAACAACTTTGAAGATGATTCGGAGCACTTTTTACGTAATTTCAACCACACCAGAACAACTTTGAAAAAGGTCCGGAGCACTTTTAACGTAATTTCAACCAAACCAGAACAACTTTGAAGATGGTTCGAAGCACTTTTTACGTAATTTAAACCAAACCAAAACAACTTTGAAGATGGTCCGGAGCACTTTTTACGTAATTTCAACCACACCAGAACAACTTTGAAAAAGGTTCGGAGCACTTTTGACGTAATTTCAACCAAACCAAAACAACTTTGAAGATGATTCGGAGCACTTTCTACGTAATTTCAACCAAACCAAAACAACTTTGAAGATGGTCCGGAGCACTTTTTACGTAATTTCAACCACACCAAAACAACTTTGAAAATGGTTCGGAGCACTTTCTACGTAATTTCAACCAAACCAGAACAACTTTGAAGATGGTTCGAAGCACTTTTTACGTAATTTAAACCAAACCAAAACAACTTTGAAGATGGTCCGGAGCACTTTTTACGTAATTTCAACCACACCAGAACAACTTTGAAGATGGTCCGGAGCACTTTTAACGTAATTTCAACCAAACCAAAACAACTTTGAAGATGGTTCGGAGCACTTTTTACGTAATTTCAACCAAAGAAAAACAACTTTGAAGATGGTCCGGAGCACTTTTAACGTAATTTCAACCAAACCAAAACAACTTTGAAGATGGTCCGGAGCACTTTTAACGTAATTTCAACCAAACCAAAACAACTTTGAAGATGGTTCGGAGCACTTTTTACGTAATTTCAACCACACCAGAACAACTTTGAAGATGGTTCGAAGCACTTTTTACGTAATTTCAACCAAACCAAAACAACTTTGAAGATGATTCGGAGCACTTTTTACGTAATTTCAACCACACCAGAACAACTTCGAAGATGGTTCGGAGCACTTTTTACGTAATTTAAACCAAATCAAAACAACTTTGAAGATGATTCGGAGCACTTTTTACGTAATTTCAACCACACCAGAACAACTTCGAAGATGGTTCGGAGCACTTTTTACGTAATTTCAACCAAATCAAAACAACTTTGAAGATGATTCGGAGCACTTTTTACGTAATTTCAACCACACCAAAACACCTTTGAAAATGGTTCGGAGCACTTTTGACGTAATTTCAACCAAACCAAAACAACTTTGAAGATGATTCGGAGCACTTTTTACGTAATTTCAACCAAACCAAAACAACTTTGAAGATGGTTCGGAGCACTTTCTACGTAATTTCAACCAAACCAAAACACCTTTGAAAATGGTTCGGAGCACTTTCTACGTAATTTCAACCAAACCAAAACACCTTTGAAAATGGTTCGGAGCACTTTTGACGTAATTTCAACCAAACCAAAACAACTTTGAACATGGTTCGGAGCACTTTCTACATAATTTCAACCACACCAGAACAACTTTGAAGATGGTCCGGAGCACTTTTTACGTAATTTCAACCAAACCAAAACAACTTTGAAGATTGTCCGGAGCACTTTCTACGTAATTTCAACCAAACCAAAACAACTTTGAAGATGGTCCGGAGCACTTTTTACGTAATTTAAACCAAATCAAAACAACTTTGAAGATGATTCGGAGCACTTTTTACGTAATTTCAACCACACCAGAACAACTTCGAAGATGGTTCGGAGCACTTTTTACGTAATTTCAACCAAATCAAAACAACTTTGAAGATGATTCGGAGCACTTTTTACGTAATTTCAACCACACCAAAACACCTTTGAAAATGGTTCGGAGCACTTTTGACGTAATTTCAACCAAACCAAAACAACTTTGAAGATGATTCGGAGCACTTTTTACGTAATTTCAACCAAACCAAAACAACTTTGAAGATGGTTCGGAGCACTTTCTACGTAATTTCAACCAAACCAAAACACCTTTGAAAATGGTTCGGAGCACTTTTGACGTAATTTCAACCAAACCAAAACAACTTTGAACATGGTTCGGAGCACTTTCTACATAATTTCAACCACACCAGAACAACTTTGAAAAAGGTTCGGAGCACTTTCTACGTAATTTCAACCACACCAGAACAACTTTGAAAAAGGTTCGGAGCACTTTCTACGTAATTTCAACCACACCAGAACAACTTTGAAGATGGTCCGGAGCACTTTTTACGTAATTTCAACCAAACCAAAACAACTTTGAAGATGGTCCGGAGCACTTTCTACGTAATTTCAACCAAACCAAAACAACTTTGAAGATGGTCCGGAGCACTTTTTACGTAATTTCAACCAAACCAAAACAACTTTGAAGATGGTTCGGAGCACTTTTTACGTAATTTCAACCACACCAGAACAACTTTGAAGATGGTTCGAAGCACTTTTTACGTAATTTCAACCAAACCAAAACAACTTTGAAGATGGTCCGGAGCACTTTTAACGTAATTTCAACCAAACCAAAACAACTTTGAAGATGGTTCGGAGCACTTTTTACGTAATTTCAACCACACCAGAACAACTTCGAAGATGGTTCGGAGCACTTTTTACGTAATTTAAACCAAATCAAAACAACTTTGAAGATGGTTCGAAGCACTTTTTACGTAATTTCAACCAAACCAAAACAACTTTGAAGATGATTCGGAGCACTTTTTACGTAATTTCAACCACACCAGAACAACTTCGAAGATGGTTCGGAGCACTTTTTACGTAATTTAAACCAAATCAAAACAACTTTGAAGATGGTCCGGAGCACTTTTTACGTAATTTCAACCAAACCAAAACAACTTTGAAGATGGTTCGGAGCACTTTTTACGTAATTTCAACCAAACCAAAACAACTTTGAAGATGGTCCGGAGCACTTTTAACGTAATTTCAACCAAACCAAAACAACTTTGAAGATGGTTCGGAGCACTTTTTACGTAATTTCAACCACACCAGAACAACTTTGAAGATGATTCGGAGCACTTTTTACGTAATTTCAACCACACCAGAACAACTTCGAAGATGGTTCGGAGCACTTTTTACGTAATTTAAACCAAATCAAAACAACTTTGAAGATGATTCGGAGCACTTTTTACGTAATTTCAACCACACCAGAACAACTTTGAAAAAGGTTCGGAGCACTTTCTACGTAATTTCAACCACACCAGAACAACTTTGAAGATGGTCCGGAGCACTTTTTACGTAATTTCAACCAAACCAGAACAACTTTGAAGATGGTTCGAACACTTTTTACGTAATTTCAACCAAACCAAAACAACTTTGAAGATGGTTCGGAGCACTTTTGACGTAATTTCAACCAAACCAGAACAATTTTGAAGATGGTTCGGAGCACTTTTTACGTAATTTAAACCAAACCAAAACACCTTTGAAAATGGTTCGGAGCACTTTTAACGTAATTTCAACCACATCAGAACAACTTTGAAAATGGTTCGGAGCACTTTTAACGTAATTTCAACCAAAGAAAAACAATTTTGAAGATGGTCCGGAGCACTTTTTACGTAATTTCAACCACACCAGAACAACTTTGAAAAAGGTTCGGAGCACTTTTGACGTAATTTCAACCAAACCAAAACAACTTTGAAGATGATTCGGAGCACTTTCTACGTAATTTCAACCAAACCAAAACAACTTTGAAGATGGTCCGGAGCACTTTTTACGTAATTTCAACCACACCAAAACAACTTTGAAAATGGTTCGGAGCACTTTCTACGTAATTTCAACCAAACCAGAACAACTTTGAAGATGGTTCGAAGCACTTTTTACGTAATTTAAACCAAACCAAAACAACTTTGAAGATGGTCCGGAGCACTTTTTACGTAATTTCAACCACACCAGAACAACTTTGAAGATGGTCCGGAGCACTTTTAACGTAATTTCAACCAAACCAAAACAACTTTGAAGATGGTTCGGAGCACTTTTTACGTAATTTCAACCAAAGAAAAACAACTTTGAAGATGGTCCGGAGCACTTTTAACGTAATTTCAACCAAACCAAAACAACTTTGAAGATGGTCCGGAGCACTTTTAACGTAATTTCAACCAAACCAAAACAACTTTGAAGATGGTTCGAAGCACTTTTTACGTAATTTCAACCACACCAGAACAACTTTGAAGATGGTTCGGAGCACTTTTTACGTAATTTCAACCAAACCAAAACAACTTTGAAGATGATTCGGAGCACTTTTTACGTAATTTCAACCACACCAGAACAACTTCGAAGATGGTTCGGAGCACTTTTTACGTAATTTAAACCAAATCAAAACAACTTTGAAGATGATTCGGAGCACTTTTTACGTAATTTCAACCACACCAGAACAACTTCGAAGATGGTTCGGAGCACTTTTTACGTAATTTCAACCAAATCAAAACAACTTTGAAGATGATTCGGAGCACTTTTTACGTAATTTCAACCACACCAAAACACCTTTGAAAATGGTTCGGAGCACTTTTGACGTAATTTCAACCAAACCAAAACAACTTTGAAGATGATTCGGAGCACTTTTTACGTAATTTCAACCAAACCAAAACAACTTTGAAGATGGTTCGGAGCACTTTCTACGTAATTTCAACCAAACCAAAACACCTTTGAAAATGGTTCGGAGCACTTTCTACGTAATTTCAACCAAACCAAAACACCTTTGAAAATGGTTCGGAGCACTTTTGACGTAATTTCAACCAAACCAAAACAACTTTGAACATGGTTCGGAGCACTTTCTACATAATTTCAACCACACCAGAACAACTTTGAAGATGGTCCGGAGCACTTTTAACGTAATTTCAACCACACCAGAACAACTTTCAAGATGGTTCGGAGCACATCCTACGTAATTTCAACCAAACCAAAACAACTTTGAAGATGATTCGGAGCACTTTTTACGTAATTTAAACCAAATCAAAACAACTTTGAAGATGGTCCGGAGCACTTTCTACGTAATTTCAACCAAACCAGAACAACTTTGAAGATGGTTCGGAGCACTTTTTACGTAATTTTAACCAAACCAAAACAACTTTGAAGATGGTTCGGAGCACTTTTTACGTAATTTCAACCAAACCAAAACACCTTTGAAAATGGTTCGGAGCACTTTCTACGTAATTTCAACCAAACCAAAACACCTTTGAAAATGGTTCGGAGCACTTTTGACGTAATTTCAACCAAACCAAAACAACTTTGAACATGGTTCGGAGCACTTTCTACATAATTTCAACCACACCAGAACAACTTTGAAGATGGTCCGGAGCACTTTCTACGTAATTTCAACCAAACCAAAACAACTTTGTAGATGGTTCGGAGCACATTTGACGTAATTTCAACCAAACCAGAACAATTTTGAAGATGGTCCGGAGCACTTTTTACGTAATTTCAACCAAACCAAAACAACTTTGAAGATGATTCGGAGCACTTTTTACGTAATTTAAACCAAATCAAAACAACTTTGAAGATGGTCCGGAGCACTTTCTACGTAATTTCAACCAAACCAGAACAACTTTGAAGATGGTTCGGAGCACTTTTTACGTAATTTAAACCAAACCAAAACAACTTTGAAGATGGTTCGGAGCACTTTTTACGTAATTTCAACCAAACCAAAACAACTTTGAAGATGGTTCGGAGCACTTTTTACGTAATTTCAACCAAACCAAAACACCTTTGAAAATGGTTCGGAGCACTTTCTACGTAATTTCAACCAAACCAAAACACCTTTGAAGATGGTTCGGAGCACTTTTTACGTAATTTCAACCAAACCAAAACAACTTTGAAGATGATTCGGAGCACTTTTTACGTAATTTCAACCACACCAGAACAACTTCGAAGATGGTTCGGAGCACTTTTTACGTAATTTCAACCAAATCAAAACAACTTTGAAGATGATTCGGAGCACTTTTTACGTAATTTCAACCAAACCAAAACAACTTTGAAGATGGTTCGGAGCACTTTCTACATAATTTCAACCACACCAGAACAACTTTCAAGATGGTTCGGAGCACTTTCTACGTAATTTCAACCAAACCAAAACAACTTTGAAGATGATTCGGAGCACTTTTTACGTAATTTAAACCAAATCAAAACAACTTTGAAGATGGTCCGGAGCACTTTCTACGTAATTTCAACCACACCAGAACAACTTTGAAGATGGTTCGGAGCACTTTTTACGTAATTTCAACCAAACCAAAACAACTTTGAAGATGGTTCGGAGCACTTTTGACGTAATTTCAACCAAACCAGAACAATTTTGAAGATGGTCCGGAGCACTTTCTACATAATTTCAACCACACCAGAACAACTTTGAAGATGGTCCGGAGCACTTTTAACGTAATTTCAACCACACCAGAACAACTTTCAAGATGGTTCGGAGCACATCCTACGTAATTTCAACCAAACCAAAACAACTTTGAAGATGATTCGGAGCACTTTTTACGTAATTTAAACCAAATCAAAACAACTTTGAAGATGGTCCGGAGCACTTTCTACGTAATTTCAACCACACCAGAACAACTTTGAAGATGGTTCGGAGCACTTTCTACGTAATTTCAACCAAACCAAAACACCTTTGAAAATGGTTCGGAGCACTTTTGACGTAATTTCAACCAAACCAAAACAACTTTGAACATGGTTCGGAGCACTTTCTACATAATTTCAACCACACCAGAACAACTTTGAAGATGGTCCGGAGCACTTTCTACGTAATTTCAACCAAACCAAAACAACTTTGTAGATGGTTCGGAGCACATTTGACGTAATTTCAACCAAACCAGAACAATTTTGAAGATGGTCCGGAGCACTTTTTACGTAATTTCAACCAAACCAAAACAACTTTGAAGATGATTCGGAGCACTTTTTACGTAATTTAAACCAAATCAAAACAACTTTGAAGATGGTCCGGAGCACTTTCTACGTAATTTCAACCAAACCAGAACAACTTTGAAGATGGTTCGGAGCACTTTTTACGTAATTTAAACCAAACCAAAACAACTTTGAAGATGGTTCGGAGCACTTTTTACGTAATTTCAACCAAACCAAAACAACTTTGAAGATGGTTCGGAGCACTTTTTACGTAATTTCAACCAAACCAAAACACCTTTGAAAATGGTTCGGAGCACTTTCTACGTAATTTCAACCAAACCAAAACACCTTTGAAGATGGTTCGGAGCACTTTTTACGTAATTTCAACCAAACCAAAACAACTTTGAAGATGATTCGGAGCACTTTTTACGTAATTTCAACCACACCAGAACAACTTTGAAAAAGGTTCGGAGCACTTTCTACGTAATTTCAACCAAACCAAAACACCTTTGAAAATGGTTCGGAGCACTTTTGACGTAATTTCAACCAAACCAAAACAACTTTGAACATGGTTCGGAGCACTTTCTACATAATTTCAACCACACCAGAACAACTTTGAAGATGGTCCGGAGCACTTTCTACGTAATTTCAACCAAACCAAAACAACTTTGAAGATGGTTCGGAGCACTTTCTACGTAATTTCAACCAAACCAAAACAACTTTGAAGATGGTTCGGAGCACTTTTTACGTAATTTCAACCAAACCAAAACAACTTTGAAGATGGTTCGGAGCACTTTTTACGTAATTTCAACCAAACCAAAACACCTTTGAAAATGGTTCGGAGCACTTTTGACGTAATTTCAACCAAACCAAAACAACTTTGAAGATGGTCCGGAGCACTTTCTACGTAATTTCAACCAAACCAAAACAACTTTGAAGATGGTCCGGAGCACTTTCTACGTAATTTCAACCAAACCAAAACAACTTTGAAGATGGTCCGGAGCACTTTTTACGTAATTTCAACCAAACCAAAACAACTTTGAAGATGGTCCGGAGCACTTTCTACGTAATTTCAACCAAACCAAAACAACTTTGAAGATGGTCCGGAGCACTTTTTACGTAATTTCAACCAAACCAAAACAACTTTGAAAATGGTTCGGAGCACTTTTGACGTAATTTCAACCAAACCAGAACAATTTTGAAGATGGTCCGGAGCACTTTTTACGTAATTTGAACCACACCAGAACAACTTTGAAAAAGGTTCGGAGCACTTTCTACATAATTTCAACCACACCAGAACAACTTTGAAAATGGTTCGGAGCACTTTTGACGTAATTTCAACCAAACCAAAACAACTTTGAAGATGGTCCGGAGCACTTTCTACGTAATTTCAACCAAACCAAAACAACTTTGAAGATGGTCCGGAGCACTTTTTACGTAATTTCAACCAAACCAAAACAACTTTGTAGATGGTTCGGAGCACATTTGACGTAATTTCAACCAAACCAGAACAATTTTGAAGATGGTCCGGAGCACTTTTTACGTAATTTCAACCACACCAGAACAACTTTGAAAAAGGTTCGGAGCACTTTCTACATAATTTCAACCACACCAGAACAACTTTGAAGATGGTCCGGAGCACTTTTTACGTAATTTCAACCAAACCAAAACAACTTTGAAGATGGTCCGGAGCACTTTTTACGTAATTTCAACCAAACCAAAACAACTTTGAAGATGGTTCGGAGCACTTTTGACGTAATTTCAACCAAACCAGAACAATTTTGAAGATGGTCCGGAGCACTTTTTACGTAATTTCAACCACACCAGAACAACTTTGAAAAAGGTTCGGAGCACTTTCTACGTAATTTCAACCAAACCAAAACACCTTTGAAAATGGTTCGGAGCACTTTTGACGTAATTTCAACCAAACCAAAACAACTTTGAACATGGTTCGGAGCACTTTCTACATAATTTCAACCACACCAGAACAACTTTGAAGATGGTCCGGAGCACTTTCTACGTAATTTCAACCAAACCAAAACAACTTTGAAGATGGTTCGGAGCACTTTCTACGTAATTTCAACCAAACCAAAACAACTTTGAAGATGGTCCGGAGCACTTTTTACGTAATTTCAACCAAACCAAAACAACTTTGTAGATGGTTCGGAGCACATTTGACGTAATTTCAACCAAACCAGAACAATTTTGAAGATGGTCCGGAGCACTTTTTACGTAATTTCAACCACACCAGAACAACTTTGAAAAAGGTTCGGAGCACTTTCTACATAATTTCAACCACACCAGAACAACTTTGAAGATGGTCCGGAGCACTTTTTACGTAATTTCAACCAAACCAAAACAACTTTGAAGATGGTCCGGAGCACTTTCTACGTAATTTCAACCAAACCAAAACAACTTTGAAGATGGTCCGGAGCACTTTTTACGTAATTTCAACCAAACCAAAACAACTTTGTAGATGGTTCGGAGCACATTTGACGTAATTTCAACCAAACCAGAACAATTTTGAAGATGGTCCGGAGCACTTTTTACGTAATTTCAACCACACCAGAACAACTTTGAAAAAGGTTCGGAGCACTTTCTACGTAATTTCAACCAAACCAAAACAACTTTGAAGATGGTCCGGAGCACTTTCTACATAATTTCAACCACACCAGAACAACTTTGAAGATGGTCCGGAGCACTTTCTACGTAATTTCAACCAAACCAAAACAACTTTGTAGATGGTTCGGAGCACTTTTTACGTAATTTCAACCACACCAGAACAACTTTGAAAAAGGTTCGGAGCACTTTCTACGTAATTTCAACCAAACCAAAACAACTTTGAAGATGGTTCGGAGCACTTTTTACGTAATTTCAACCAAACCAAAACAACTTTGAAGATGGTTCGGAGCACTTTTTACGTAATTTCAACCAAACCAAAACACCTTTGAAAATGGTTCGGAGCACTTTTGACGTAATTTCAACCAAACCAAAACAACTTTGAAGATGGTCCGGAGCACTTTCTACGTAATTTCAACCAAACCAAAACAACTTTGAAGATGGTCCGGAGCACTTTCTACGTAATTTCAACCAAACCAAAACAACTTTGAAGATGGTCCGGAGCACTTTTTACGTAATTTCAACCAAACCAAAACAACTTTGAAGATGGTCCGGAGCACTTTCTACGTAATTTCAACCAAACCAAAACAACTTTGAAGATGGTCCGGAGCACTTTTTACGTAATTTCAACCAAACCAAAACAACTTTGTAGATGGTTCGGAGCACTTTTGACGTAATTTCAACCAAACCAGAACAATTTTGAAGATGGTCCGGAGCACTTTTTACGTAATTTGAACCACACCAGAACAACTTTGAAAAAGGTTCGGAGCACTTTCTACATAATTTCAACCACACCAGAACAACTTTGAAAATGGTTCGGAGCACTTTTGACGTAATTTCAACCAAACCAAAACAACTTTGAAGATGGTCCGGAGCACTTTCTACGTAATTTCAACCAAACCAAAACAACTTTGAAGATGGTCCGGAGCACTTTTTACGTAATTTCAACCAAACCAAAACAACTTTGTAGATGGTTCGGAGCACATTTGACGTAATTTCAACCAAACCAGAAAAATTTTGAAGATGGTCCGGAGCACTTTTTACGTAATTTCAACCACACCAGAACAACTTTGAAAATGGTTCGGAGCACTTTTGACGTAATTTCAACCAAACCAAAACAACTTTGAAGATGGTCCGGAGCACTTTCTACATAATTTCAACCACACCAGAACAACTTTGAAGATGGTCCGGAGCACTTTCTACGTAATTTCAACCAAACCAAAACAACTTTGTAGATGGTTCGGAGCACTTTTTACGTAATTTCAACCACACCAGAACAACTTTGAAAAAGGTTCGGAGCACTTTCTACGTAATTTCAACCAAACCAAAACAACTTTGAAGATGGTTCGGAGCACTTTTTACGTAATTTCAACCAAACCAAAACAACTTTGAAGATGGTTCGGAGCACTTTTTACGTAATTTCAACCAAACCAAAACACCTTTGAAAATGGTTCGGAGCACTTTTGACGTAATTTCAACCAAACCAAAACAACTTTGAAGATGGTCCGGAGCACTTTCTACGTAATTTCAACCAAACCAAAACAACTTTGAAGATGGTCCGGAGCACTTTCTACGTAATTTCAACCAAACCAAAACAACTTTGAAGATGGTCCGGAGCACTTTTTACGTAATTTCAACCAAACCAAAACAACTTTGAAGATGGTCCGGAGCACTTTCTACGTAATTTCAACCAAACCAAAACAACTTTGAAGATGGTCCGGAGCACTTTTTACGTAATTTCAACCAAACCAAAACAACTTTGTAGATGGTTCGGAGCACTTTTGACGTAATTTCAACCAAACCAGAACAATTTTGAAGATGGTCCGGAGCACTTTTTACGTAATTTGAACCACACCAGAACAACTTTGAAAAAGGTTCGGAGCACTTTCTACATAATTTCAACCACACCAGAACAACTTTGAAAATGGTTCGGAGCACTTTTGACGTAATTTCAACCAAACCAAAACAACTTTGAAGATGGTCCGGAGCACTTTCTACGTAATTTCAACCAAACCAAAACAACTTTGAAGATGGTCCGGAGCACTTTTTACGTAATTTCAACCAAACCAAAACAACTTTGTAGATGGTTCGGAGCACATTTGACGTAATTTCAACCAAACCAGAACAATTTTGAAGATGGTCCGGAGCACTTTTTACGTAATTTCAACCACACCAGAACAACTTTGAAAAAGGTTCGGAGCACTTTCTACATAATTTCAACCACACCAGAACAACTTTGAAGATGGTCCGGAGCACTTTTGACGTAATTTCAACCACACCAGAACAACTTTGAAGATGGTTCGGAGCACTTTTTACGTAATTTCAACCAAACCAAAACAACTTTGAAGATGGTTCGGAGCACTTTTGACGTAATTTCAACCAAACCAGAACAATTTTGAAGATGGTCCGGAGCACTTTTTACGTAATTTCAACCAAACCAAAACAACTTTGAAGATGGTTCGGAGCACTTTCTACGTAATTTCAACCAAACCAAAACACCTTTGAAAATGGTTCGGAGCACTTTTGACGTAATTTCAACCAAACCAAAACAACTTTGAACATGGTTCGGAGCACTTTCTACATAATTTCAACCACACCAGAACAACTTTGAAGATGGTCCGGAGCACTTTCTACGTAATTTCAACCAAACCAAAACAACTTTGAAGATGGTTCGGAGCACTTTCTACGTAATTTCAACCAAACCAAAACAACTTTGAAGATGGTCCGGAGCACTTTTTACGTAATTTCAACCAAACCAAAACAACTTTGTAGATGGTTCGGAGCACATTTGACGTAATTTCAACCAAACCAGAACAATTTTGAAGATGGTCCGGAGCACTTTTTACGTAATTTCAACCACACCAGAACAACTTTGAAAAAGGTTCGGAGCACTTTCTACATAATTTCAACCACACCAGAACAACTTTGAAGATGGTCCGGAGCACTTTTTACGTAATTTCAACCAAACCAAAACAACTTTGAAGATGGTCCGGAGCACTTTCTACGTAATTTCAACCAAACCAAAACAACTTTGAAGATGGTCCGGAGCACTTTTTACGTAATTTCAACCAAACCAAAACAACTTTGTAGATGGTTCGGAGCACATTTGACGTAATTTCAACCAAACCAGAACAATTTTGAAGATGGTCCGGAGCACTTTTTACGTAATTTCAACCACACCAGAACAACTTTGAAAAAGGTTCGGAGCACTTTCTACATAATTTCAACCACACCAGAACAACTTTGAAAATGGTTCGGAGCACTTTTGACGTAATTTCAACCAAACCAAAACAACTTTGAAGATGGTCCGGAGCACTTTTTACGTAATTTCAACCAAACCAAAACAACTTTGAAGATGGTTCGGAGCACTTTTAACGTAATTTCAACCAAAGAAAAACAACTTTGAAGATGGTCCGGAGCACTTTTTACGTAATTTCAACCACACCAGAACAACTTTGAAAAAGGTTCGGAGCACTTTCTACGTAATTTCAACCAAACCAAAACAACTTTGAAGATGGTTCGGAGCACTTTTTACGTAATTTCAACCAAACCAAAACAACTTTGAAGATGATTCGGAGCACTTTTTACGTAATTTCAACCACACCAGAACAACTTTGAAGATGGTCCGGAGCACTTTTTACGTAATTTCAACCACACCAGAACAACTTTGAAAAAGGTTCGGAGCACTTTCTACGTAATTTCAACCAAACCAGAACAACTTTGAAGATGGTTCGAACACTTTTTACGTAATTTCAACCACACCAAAACAACTTTGAAGATGGTTCGGAGCACTTTTTACGTAATTTCAACCAAACCAGAACAATTTTGAAGATGGTTCGGAGCACTTTTTACGTAATTTAAACCAAACCAAAACACCTTTGAAAATGGTTCGGAGCACTTTTAACGTAATTTCAACCACACCAGAACAACTTTGAAAATGGTTCGGAGCACTTTTAACGTAATTTCAACCAAAGAAAAACAATTTTGAAGATGGTCCGGAGCACTTTTTACGTAATTTCAACCACACCAGAACAACTTTGAAAAAGGTTCGGAGCACTTTCTACGTAATTTCAACCACACCAGAACAACTTTGAAGATGGTCCGGAGCACTTTTGACGTAATTTCAACCAAACCAAAACAACTTTGAAGATGATTCGGAGCACTTTTTACGTAATTTCAACCACACCAGAACAACTTTGAAGATGGTCCGGAGCACTTTTAACGTAATTTCAACCAAAGAAAAACAACTTTGAAGATGGTCCGGAGCACTTTTAACGTAATTTCAACCAAACCAAAACAACTTTGAAGATGGTCCGGAGCACTTTTAACGTAATTTCAACCAAACCAAAACAACTTTGAAGATGGTTCGGAGCACTTTTTACGTAATTTCAACCACACCAGAACAACTTTGAAGATGGTTCGAAGCACTTTTTACGTAATTTCAACCAAACCAAAACAACTTTGAAGATGGTTCGGAGCACTTTTAACGTAATTTCAACCAAAGAAAAACAACTTTGAAGATGGTCCGGAGCACTTTTTACGTAATTTCAACCACACCAGAACAACTTTGAAAAAGGTTCGGAGCACTTTCTACGTAATTTCAACCAAACCAAAACAACTTTGAAGATGGTTCGGAGCACTTTTTACGTAATTTCAACCACACCAGAACAACTTCGAAGATGGTTCGGAGCACTTTTTACGTAATTTAAACCAAATCAAAACAACTTTGAAGATGATTCGGAGCACTTTTTACGTAATTTCAACCACACCAGAACAACTTTGAAAAAGGTTCGGAGCACTTTCTACGTAATTTCAACCACACCAGAACAACTTTGAAGATGGTCCGGAGCACTTTTGACGTAATTTCAACCAAACCAAAACAACTTTGAAAAAGGTTCGGAGCACTTTCTACGTAATTTCAACCAAACCAAAACAACTTCGAAGATGGTTCGGAGCACTTTTTACGTAATTTCAACCACACCAGAACAACTTTGAAGATGGTCCGGAGCATTTTTTACGTAATTTCAACCAAACCAAAACAACTTTGAAGATGGTCCGGAGCACTTTTTACGTAATTTCAACCAAACCAGAACAATTTTGAAGATGGTTCGGAGCACTTTTTACGTAATTTAAACCAAACCAAAACACCTTTGAAAATGGTTCGGAGCACTTTTAACGTAATTTCAACCACACCAGAACAACTTTGAAAATGGTTCGGAGCACTTTTAACGTAATTTCAACCAAAGAAAAACAATTTTGAAGATGGTCCGGAGCACTTTTTACGTAATTTCAACCACACCAGAACAACTTTGAAAAAGGTTCGGAGCACTTTCTACGTAATTTCAACCACACCAGAACAACTTTGAAGATGGTCCGGAGCACTTTTGACGTAATTTCAACCAAACCAAAACAACTTTGAAGATGATTCGGAGCACTTTTTACGTAATTTCAACCACACCAGAACAACTTTGAAGATGGTCCGGAGCACTTTTAACGTAATTTCAACCAAACCAAAACAACTTTGAAGATGGTTCGGAGCACTTTTTACGTAATTTCAACCACACCAGAACAACTTTGAAGATGGTTCGAAGCACTTTTTACGTAATTTCAACCAAACCAAAACAACTTTGAAGATGGTTCGGAGCACTTTTTACGTAATTTCAACCAAACCAGAACAATTTTGAAGATGGTTCGGAGCACTTTTTACGTAATTTAAACCAAACCAAAACACCTTTGAAAATGGTTCGGAGCACTTTTAACGTAATTTCAACCACACCAGAACAACTTTGAAAATGGTTCGGAGCACTTTTAACGTAATTTCAACCAAAGAAAAACAATTTTGAAGAAGGTCCGGAGCACTTTCTACATAATTTCAACCACACCAGAACAACTTTGAAAAAGGTTCGGAGCACTTTCTACGTAATTTCAACCACACCAGAACATCTTTGAAAAAGGTTCGGAGCACTTTTGACGTAATTTCAACCAAACCAAAACAACTTTGAAGATGGTTCGGAGCACTTTTTACGTAATTTCAACCAAAGAAAAACAACTTTGAAGATGGTCCGGAGCACTTTTTACGTAATTTCAACCACACCAGAACAACTTCGAAGATGGTTCGGAGCACTTTTTACGTAATTTAAACCAAATCAAAACAACTTTGAAGATGGTTCGGAGCACTTTTTACGTAATTTCAACCACACCAGAACAACTTTGAAAAAGGTTCGGAGCACTTTTTACGTAATTTCAACCACACCAGAACAACTTTGAAGATGGTCCGGAGCACTTTTTACGTAATTTCAACCAAACCAAAACAACTTTGAAGATGGTCCGGAGCACTTTTTACGTAATTTCAACCAAACCAGAACAATTTTGAAGATGGTTCGGAGCACTTTTTACGTAATTTAAACCAAACCAAAACACCTTTGAAAATGGTTCGGAGCACTTTTAACGTAATTTCAACCACACCAGAACAACTTTGAAAATGGTTCGGAGCACTTTTAACGTAATTTCAACCAAAGAAAAACAATTTTGAAGATGGTCCGGAGCACTTTTTACGTAATTTCAACCACACCAGAACAACTTTGAAAAAGGTTCGGAGCACTTTCTACGTAATTTCAACCACACCGAAACATCTTTGAAAAAGGTTCGGAGCACTTTTGACGTAATTTCAACCAAACCAAAACACCTTTGAAAATGGTTCGGAGCACTTTTAACGTAATTTCAACCAAAGAAAAACAACTTTGAAGATGGTCCGGAGCACTTTTTACGTAATTTCAACCACACCAGAACAACTTCGAAGATGGTTCGGAGCACTTTTTACGTAATTTCAACCAAACCAAAACAACTTTGAAGATGGTTCGGAGCACTTTTTACGTAATTTCAACCAAACCAGAACAATTTTGAAGATGGTTCGGAGCACTTTTTACGTAATTTCAACCACACCAGAACAACTTTGAAAATGGTTCGGAGCACTTTTAACGTAATTTCAACCAAAGAAAAACAATTTTGAAGATGGTCCGGAGCACTTTTTACGTAATTTCAACCACACCAGAACAACTTTGAAAAAGGTTCGGAGCACTTTCTACGTAATTTCAACCACACCAGAACATCTTTGAAAAAGGTTCGGAGCACTTTTGACGTAATTTCAACCAAACCAAAACACCTTTGAAAATGGTTCGGAGCACTTTTAACGTAATTTCAACCAAACCAAAACAACTTTGAAGATGGTTCGGAGCACTTTTTACGTAATTTCAACCACACCAGAACAACTTTGAAGATGGTTCGAAGCACTTTTTACGTAATTTCAACCAAACCAAAACAACTTTGAAGATGGTTCGGAGCACTTTTTACGTAATTTCAACCAAACCAGAACAATTTTGAAGATGGTTCGGAGCACTTTTTACGTAATTTAAACCAAACCAAAACACCTTTGAAAATGGTTCGGAGCACTTTTAACGTAATTTCAACCACACCAGAACAACTTTGAAAATGGTTCGGAGCACTTTTAACGTAATTTCAACCAAAGAAAAACAATTTTGAAGATGGTCCGGAGCACTTTTTACGTAATTTCAACCACACCAGAACAACTTTGAAAAAGGTTCGGAGCACTTTCTACGTAATTTCAACCACACCAGAACATCTTTGAAAAAGGTTCGGAGCACTTTTGACGTAATTTCAACCAAACCAAAACAACTTTGAAGATGATTCGGAGCACTTTTTACGTAATTTCAACCAAAGAAAAACAACTTTGAAGATGGTCCGGAGCACTTTTTACGTAATTTCAACCACACCAGAACAACTTCGAAGATGGTTCGGAGCACTTTTTACGTAATTTAAACCAAATCAAAACAACTTTGAAGATGATTCGGAGCACTTTTTACGTAATTTCAACCACACCAGAACAACTTTGAAAAAGGTTCGGAGCACTTTTTACGTAATTTCAACCACACCAGAACAACTTTGAAGATGGTCCGGAGCACTTTTTACGTAATTTCAACCAAACCAAAACAACTTTGAAGATGGTCCGGAGCACTTTTTACGTAATTTCAACCAAACCAGAACAATTTTGAAGATGGTTCGGAGCACTTTTTACGTAATTTAAACCAAACCAAAACACCTTTGAAAATGGTTCGGAGCTTTTTTAACGTAATTTCAACCACACCAGAACATCTTTGAAAATGGTTCGGAGCACTTTTAACGTAATTTCAACCAAAGAAAAACAATTTTGAAGATGGTCCGGAGCACTTTTTACGTAATTTCAACCACACCAGAACAACTTTGAAAAAGGTTCGGAGCACTTTCTACGTAATTTCAACCACACCAGAACATCTTTGAAGATGGTCCGGAGCACTTTTGACGTAATTTCAACCAAACCAAAACAACTTTGAAGATGATTCGGAGCACTTTTTACGTAATTTCAACCACACCAGAACAACTTTGAAGATGGTCCGGAGCACTTTTAACGTAATTTCAACCAAACCAAAACAACTTTGAAGATGGTCCGGAGCACTTTTAACGTAATTTCAACCAAACCAAAACAACTTTGAAGATGGTTCGGAGCACTTTTTACGTAATTTCAACCACACCAGAACAACTTTGAAGATGGTTCGAAGCACTTTTTACGTAATTTCAACCAAACCAAAACAACTTTGAAGATGATTCGGAGCACTTTTTACGTAATTTCAACCACACCAGAACAACTTCGAAGATGGTTCGGAGCACTTTTTACGTAATTTCAACCAAATCAAAACAACTTTGAAGATGATTCGGAGCACTTTTTACGTAATTTCAACCACACCAGAACAACTTTGAAGATGATTCGGAGCACTTTTTACGTAATTTCAACCACACCAGAACAACTTCGAAGATGGTTCGGAGCACTTTTTACGTAATTTAAACCAAATCAAAACAACTTTGAAGATGATTCGGAGCACTTTTTACGTAATTTCAACCAAACCAAAACAACTTTGAAGATGGTCCGGAGCACTTTTTACGTAATTTCAACCAATTCAAAACAAATTTGAAGATGGTCCGGAGCACTTTTTACGTAATTTCAACCAAACCAAAACAACTTTGAAGATGGTCCGGAGCACTTTTTACGTAATTTCAACCACACCAGAACAACTTTGAAAAAGGTTCGGAGCACTTTCTACGTAATTTCAACCACACCAGAACAACTTTGAAGATGGTCCGGAGCACTTTTTACGTAATTTCAACCAAACCAAAACAACTTTGAAGATGGTCCGGAGCACTTTCTACGTAATTTCAACCAAACCAAAACAACTTTGAAGATGGTCCGGAGCACTTTTTACGTAATTTCAACCAAACCAAAACAACTTTGTAGATGGTCCGGAGCACTTTTTACGTAATTTCAACCAAACCAGAACAACTTTGAAGATGGTTCGAACACTTTTTACGTAATTTCAACCAAACCAAAACAACTTTGAAGATGGTTCGGAGCACTTTTGACGTAATTTCAACCAAACCAGAACAATTTTGAAGATGGTTCGGAGCACTTTTTACGTAATTTAAACCAAACCAAAACACCTTTGAAAATGGTTCGGAGCACTTTTAACGTAATTTCAACCACACCAGAACAACTTTGAAAATGGTTCGGAGCACTTTTAACGTAATTTCAACCAAAGAAAAACAATTTTGAAGATGGTCCGGAGCACTTTTTACGTAATTTCAACCACACCAGAACAACTTTGAAAAAGGTTCGGAGCACTTTTGAAGTAATTTCAACCAAACCAAAACAACTTTGAAGATGATTCGGAGCACTTTCTACGTAATTTCAACCAAACCAAAACAACTTTGAAGATGGTCCGGAGCACTTTTTACGTAATTTCAACCAAGCCAAAACAACTTTGAAGATGGTTCGGAGCACTTTTAACGTAATTTCAACCAAAGAAAAACAACTTTGAAGATGGTCCGGAGCACTTTTAACGTAATTTCAACCAAACCAAAACAACTTTGAAGATGGTCCGGAGCACTTTCTACGTAATTTCAACCAAACCAAAACACCTTTGAAAATGGTTCGGAGCACTTTCTACGTAATTTCAACCAAACCAGAACAACTTTGAAGATGGTTCGGAGCACTTTTTACGTAATTTCAATCAAACCAAAACAACTTTGAAGATGGTTCGGAGCACTTTTTACGTAATTTCAACCAAACCAAAACACCTTTGAAAATGGTTCGGAGCACTTTTGACGTAATTTCAACCAAACCAAAACAACTTTGAAGATGATTCGGAGCACTTTTTACGTAATTTCAACCAAACCAAAACAACTTTGAAGATGGTTCGGAGCACTTTCTACATAATTTCAACCAAACCAAAACAACTTTGAAGATGATTCGGAGTACTTTTTACGTAATTTCAACCACACCAGAACAACTTTGAAGATGGTTCGAAGCACTTTTTACGTAATTTCAACCAAACCAAAACAACTTTGAAGATGATTCGGAGCACTTTTTACGTAATTTCAACCACACCAGAACAACTTTGAAGATGGTTCGGAGCACTTTTTACGTAATTTCAACCCAACCAAAACAACTTTGAAGATGGTTCGGAGCACTTTCTACGTAATTTCAACCAAACCAAAACAACTTTGAAGATGGTCCGTAGCACTTTCTACGTAATTTCAACCAAACCAAAACAACTTTGAAGATGGTCCGGAGCACTTTTTACGTAATTTCAACCACACCAGAACAACTTTGAAGATGGTTCGGAGCACTGTCTACGTAATTTCAACCAAACCAACACAACTTTGAAGATGGTTCGGAGCACTTTCTACGTAATTTCAACCAAACCAAAACAACTTTGAAGATGGTCCGGAGCACTTTTTACGTAATTTCAAAAAAACCAAAACAACTTTGAAGATGGTCCGGAGCACTTTTTACGTAAATTCAATCAAACCAAAACAACTTTGAAGATGGTTCGGAGCACTTTTTACGTAATTTCAACCCAACCAAAACAACTTTGAAGATGGTTCGGAGCACTTTCTACATAATTTCAACCAAACCAAAACAACTTTGAAGATGGTTCGGAGCACTTTCTACATAATTTCAACCAAACCAAAACAACTTTGAAGATGGTTCGGAGCACTTTTTACGTATTTTCAACCACACCAGAACAACTTTGAAGATTGTCCGGAGCACCTTCTACGTAATTTCAACCAAACCAAAACAACTTTGAAGATTGTCCGGAGCACCTTCTACGTAATTTCAACCAAACCAAAACAACTTTGAAGATGGTTCGGAGCACTTTTTACGTAATTTCAACCCAACCAAAACAACTTTGAAGATGGTTCGGAGCACTTTCTACGTAATTTCAACCAAACCAAAACAACTTTGAAGATGGTCCGTAGCACTTTCTACGTAATTTCAACCAAACCAAAACAACTTTGAAGATGGTCCGGAGCACTTTTTACGTAATTTCAACCACACCAGAACAACTTTGAAGATGGTTCGGAGCACTTTCTACGTAATTTCAAAAAAACCAAAACAACTTTGAAGATGGTCCGGAGCACTTTTTACGTAAATTCAATCAAACCAAAACAACTTTGAAGATGGTTCGGAGCACTTTTTACGTAATTTCAACCCAACCAAAACAACTTTGAAGATGGTTCGGAGCACTTTCTACTTAATTTCAACCAAACCAAAACAACTTTGAAGATGGTTCGGAGCACTTTCTACATAATTTCAACCAAACCAAAACAACTTTGAAGATGGTTCGGAGCACTTTTTACGTATTTTCAACCACACCAGAACAACTTTGAAGATTGTCCGGAGCACCTTCTACGTAATTTCAACCAAACCAAAACAACTTTGAAGATGATTCGGAGCACTTTTTACGTAATTTCAACCAAACCAAAACAACTTTGAAGATGGTTCGGAGCACTTTCTACATAATTTCAACCAAACCAAAACAACTTTGAAGATGATTCGGAGCACTTTTTACGTAATTTCAACCACACCAGAACAACTTTGAAGATGGATCGAAGCACTTTTTACGTAATTTCAACCAAACCAAAACAACTTTGAAGATGATTCGGAGCACTTTTTACGTAATTTCAACCAAACCAAAACAACTTTGAAGATGGTTCGGAGCACTTTCTACATAAATTCAACCAAACCAAAACAACTTTGAAGATGATTCGGAGCACTTTTTACGTAATTTCAACCACACCAGAACAACTTTGAAGATGGTTCGGAGCACTTTTTACGTAATTTCAACCAAACCAAAACAACTTTGAAGATGGTCCGTAGCACTTTCTACGTAATTTCAACCAAACCAAAACAACTTTGAAGATGGTCCGGAGCACTTTTTACGTAATTTCAACCACACCAGAACAACTTTGAAGATGGTTCGGAGCACTTTCTACGTAATTTCAAAAAAACCAAAACAACTTTGAAGATGGTCCGGAGCACTTTTTACGTAAATTCAATCAAACCAAAACAACTTTGAAGATGGTTCGGAGCACTTTTTACGTAATTTCAACCCAACCAAAACAACTTTGAAGATGGTTCGGAGCACTTTCTACTTAATTTCAACCAAACCAAAACAACTTTGAAGATGGTTCGGAGCACTTTCTACATAATTTCAACCAAACCAAAACAACTTTGAAGATGGTTCGGAGCACTTTTTACGTATTTTCAACCACACCAGAACAACTTTGAAGATTGTCCGGAGCACCTTCTACGTAATTTCAACCAAACCAAAACAACTTTGAAGATGATTCGGAGCACTTTTTACGTAATTTCAACCAAACCAAAACAACTTTGAAGATGGTTCGGAGCACTTTCTACATAATTTCAACCAAACCAAAACAACTTTGAAGATGATTCGGAGCACTTTTTACGTAATTTCAACCACACCAGAACAACTTTGAAGATGGATCGAAGCACTTTTTACGTAATTTCAACCAAACCAAAACAACTTTGAAGATGATTCGGAGCACTTTTTACGTAATTTCAACCAAACCAAAACAACTTTGAAGATGGTTCGGAGCACTTTCTACATAAATTCAACCAAACCAAAACAACTTTGAAGATGATTCGGAGCACTTTTTACGTAATTTCAACCACACCAGAACAACTTTGAAGATGGTTCGGAGCACTTTTTACGTAATTTCAACCAAACCAAAACAACTTTGAAGATGGTCCGTAGCACTTTCTACGTAATTTCAACCAAACCAAAACAACTTTGAAGATGGTCCGGAGCACTTTTTACGTAATTTCAACCACACCAGAACAACTTTGAAGATGGTTCGGAGCACTTTCTACGTAATTTCAACCAAACCAACACAACTTTGAAGATGGTTCGGAGCACTTTCTACGTAATTTCAACCAAACCAAAACAACTTTGAAGATGGTCCGGAGCACTTTTTACGTAATTTCAAAAAAACCAAAACAACTTTGAAGATGGTCCGGAGCACTTTTTACGTAAATTCAATCAAACCAAAACAACTTTGAAGATGGTTCGGAGCACTTTTTACGTAATTTCAACCCAACCAAAACAACTTTGAAGATGGTTCGGAGCACTTTCTACTTAATTTCAACCAAACCAAAACAACTTTGAAGATGGTTCGGAGCACTTTCTACATAATTTCAACCAAACCAAAACAACTTTGAAGATGGTTCGGAGCACTTTTTACGTATTTTCAACCACACCAGAACAACTTTGAAGATTGTCCGGAGCACCTTCTACGTAATTTCAACCAAACCAAAACAACTTTGAAGATTGTCCGGAGCACCTTCTACGTAATTTCAACCAAACCAAAACAACTTTGAAGATGGTTCGGAGCACTTTTTACGTAATTTCAACCCAACCAAAACAACTTTGAAGATGGTTCGGAGCACTTTCTACGTAATTTCAACCAAACCAAAACAACTTTGAAGATGGTCCGTAGCACTTTCTACGTAATTTCAACCAAACCAAAACAACTTTGAAGATGGTCCGGAGCACTTTTTACGTAATTTCAACCACACCAGAACAACTTTGAAGATGGTTCGGAGCACTTTCTACGTAATTTCAACCAAACCAACACAACTTTGAAGATGGTTCGGAGCACTTTCTACGTAATTTCAACCAAACCAAAACAACTTTGAAGATGGTCCGGAGCACTTTTTACGTAATTTCAAAAAAACCAAAACAACTTTGAAGATGGTCCGGAGCACTTTTTACGTAAATTCAATCAAACCAAAACAACTTTGAAGATGGTTCGGAGCACTTTTTACGTAATTTCAACCCAACCAAAACAACTTTGAAGATGGTTCGGAGCACTTTCTACTTAATTTCAACCAAACCAAAACAACTTTGAAGATGGTTCGGAGCACTTTCTACATAATTTCAACCAAACCAAAACAACTTTGAAGATGGTTCGGAGCACTTTCTACGTAATTTCAACCACATCAGAACAACTTTGAAGATGGTTCGGAGCACTTTTTACGTAATTTCAACCAAACCAACACAACTTTGAAGATGGTTCGGAGCACTTTCTACGTAATTTCAACCACATCAGAACAACTTTGAAGATGGTTCGGAGCACTTTTTACGTAATTTTAACCACATCAGAACAAGTTTGAAGATGGTTCGGAGCACTTTCTACGTAATTTCAACCAAACCAACACAACTTTGAAGATGGTTCGGAGCACTTTTTACGTAATTTCAACCAAACCAGAACAACTTTGAAGATGGTTCGGAGCACTTTCTACATAAATTCAACCAAACCAAAACAACTTTGAAGATGGTTCGGAGCACTTTCTACTTAATTTCAACCAAACCAAAACAACTTTGAAGATGGTTCGGAGCACTTTCTACATAATTTCAACCAAACCAAAACAACTTTGAAGATGGTTCGGAGCACTTTTTACGTATTTTCAACCACGCCAGAACAACTTTGAAGATTGTCCGGAGCACCTTCTACGTAATTTCAACCAAACCAAAACAACTTTGAAGATTGTCCGGAGCACCTTCTACGTAATTTCAACCAAACCAAAACAACTTTGAAGATGGTTCGGAGCACTTTCTACGTAATTTCAACCACATCAGAACAACTTTGAAGATGGTTCGGAGCACTTTTTACGTAATTTTAACCACATCAGAACAAGTTTGAAGATGGTTCGGAGCACTTTCTACGTAATTTCAACCAAACCAACACAACTTTGAAGATGGTTCGGAGCACTTTTTACGTAATTTCAACCAAACCAAAACAACTTTGAAGATGGTTCGGAGCACTTTCTACATAAATTCAACCAAACCAAAACAACTTTGAAGATGGTTCGGAGCACTTTCTACTTAATTTCAACCAAACCAAAACAACTTTGAAGATGGTTCGGAGCACTTTCTACATAATTTCAACCAAACCAAAACAACTTTGAAGATTGTACGAAGCACTTTTTACGTAATTTCAACCAAACCAAAACAACTTTGAAGATGGTTCGGAGCACTTTCTACGTAATTTCAACCACATCAGAACAACTTTGAAGATGGTTCGGAGCACTTTTTACGTAATTTAAACCACATCAGAACAAGTTTGAAGATGGTTCGGAGCACTTTCTTTGTAATTTCAACCATACCAAAACAACTTTGAAGATGGTTCGGAGCACTTTTTACGTAATTTCAACCACACCAGAACAACTTTGAAGATGGTTCGGAGCACTTTCTACGTAATTTTAACCACATCAGAACATCTTTGAAGATGGTTCGGAGCATTTTTTACGTAATTTCAACCACATCAGAACAAGTTTGAAGATGGTCCGGAGCACTTTTTACGTAAATTCAATCAAACCAAAACAACTTTGAAGATGGTTCGGAGCACTTTTTACGTAATTTCAACCCAACCAAAACAACTTTGAAGATGGTTCGGAGCACTTTCTACTTAATTTCAACCAAACCAAAACAACTTTGAAGATGGTTCGGAGCACTTTCTACATAATTTCAACCAAACCAAAACAACTTTGAAGATGGTTCGGAGCACTTTCTACGTAATTTCAACCACATCAGAACAACTTTGAAGATGGTTCGGAGCACTTTTTACGTAATTTCAACCAAACCAACACAACTTTGAAGATGGTTCGGAGCACTTTCTACGTAATTTCAACCACATCAGAACAACTTTGAAGATGGTTCGGAGCACTTTTTACGTAATTTTAACCACATCAGAACAAGTTTGAAGATGGTTCGGAGCACTTTCTACGTAATTTCAACCAAACCAACACAACTTTGAAGATGGTTCGGAGCACTTTTTACGTAATTTCAACCAAACCAGAACAACTTTGAAGATGGTTCGGAGCACTTTCTACATAAATTCAACCAAACCAAAACAACTTTGAAGATGGTTCGGAGCACTTTCTACATAATTTCAACCAAACCAAAACAACTTTGAAGATGGTCCGGAGCACTTTCTACATAATTTCAACCAAACCAAAACAACTTTGAAGATTGTACGAAGCACTTTTTACGTAATTTCAACCAAACCAAAACAACTTTGAAGATGGTTCGGAGCACTTTCTACGTAATTTCAACCACATCAGAACAACTTTGAAGATGGTTCGGAGCACTTTTTACGTAATTTAAACCACATCAGAACAAGTTTGAAGATGGTTCGGAGCACTTTCTTTGTAATTTCAACCATACCAAAACAACTTTGAAGATGGTTCGGAGCACTTTTTACGTAATTTCAACCACACCAGAACAACTTTGAAGATGGTTCGGAGCACTTTCTACGTAATTTTAACCACATCAGAACATCTTTGAAGATGGTTCGGAGCATTTTTTACGTAATTTCAACCACATCAGAACAAGTTTGAAGATGGTTCGGAGCACTTTTTACGTAATTTCAACCAAACCAAAACAACTTTGAGGATGGTCCGGAGCACTTCTTACGTTATTTCAACCAAACCAAAACAACTTTTAAGATGGTCCGGAGCACTTTTTACGTAATTTCAACCAAACCAAAACAACTTTGACGATGGTCCGGAGTACTTTTTACGTAATTTCAACCAAACCAAAACAACTTTGTAGATGGTCCGGAGTACTTTTTACGTAATTTCAACCAAACCAAAACAACTTTGAAGATGGTTCGGAGCACTTTCTACGTAATTTCAACCAAACCAAAACAACTTTGAAGATGGTCCGGAGCACTTTTTACGTAACTTCAACCACACCAGAACAACTTTGAAGATGGTTCGGAGCACTTTCTACGTAATTTTAACCACATCAGAACAACTTTGAAGATGGTTCGGAGCATTTTTTACGTAATTTCAACCACATCAGAACAAGTTTGAAGATGGTTCGGAGCACTTTTTACGTAATTTCAACCAAACCAAAACAACTTTGAAGATGGTTCGGAGCACTTTTTACGTAATTTTAACCACATCAGAACAAGTTTGAAGATGGTTCGGAGCACTTTCTACGTAATTTCAACCAAACCAACACAACTTTGAAGATGGTTCGGAGCACTTTTTACGTAATTTCAACCAAACCAAAACAACTTTGAAGATGGTTCGGAGCACTTTCTACGTAATTTCAACCACATCAGAACAACTTTGAAGATGGTTCGGAGCACTTTTTACGTAATTTAAACCACATCAGAACAAGTTTGAAGATGGTTCGGAGCACTTTCTTTGTAATTTCAACCATACCAAAACAACTTCGAAGATGGTTCGGAGCACTTTCTTTGTAATTTCAACCATACCAAAACAACTTCGAAGATGGTCCGGAGCACTTTCTAGGTAATTTCAACCAAACCAAAACAACTTCGAAGATGGTCCGGAGCACTTTCTTGGTAATTTCAACCAAACCAAAACAACTTTGAAGATGGTCCGGAGCACTTTTTACGAAATTTCAACCAAACCAAAACAACTTTAAAGATGGTTCGGACCACTTTCTACGTAATTTCAACCAAACCAACACAACTTTGAAGATGGTTCGGAGCACTTTTTACGTAATTTCAACCACACCAGAACAACTTTGAAGATGGTTCGGAGCACTTTCTACGTAATTTCAACCAAACCAAAACAACTTTGAGGATGGTCCGGAGCACTTCTTACGTTATTTCAACCAAACCAAAACAACTTTGAGGATGGTCCGGAGCACTTCTTACGTTATTTCAACCAAACCAAAACAACTTTTAAGATGGTCCGGAGCACTTTTTACGTAATTTCAACCAAACCAAAACAACTTTGAGGATGGTCCGGAGCACTTCTTACGTTATTTCAACCAAACCAAAACAACTTTTAAGATGGTCCGGAGCACTTTTTACGTAATTTCAACCAAACCAAAACAATTTTTAAGATGGTCCGGAGCACTTTTTACGTAATTTCAACCAAACCAAAACAACTTTGAAGATGGTCCGGAGCACTTTTTACGTAATTTCAACCAAACCAAAACAACTTTGTAGATGGTCCGGAGTACTTTTTACGTAATTTCAACCAAACCAAAACAACTTTGAAGATTGTACGAAGCACTTTTTACGTAGTTTCAACCAAACCAAAACAACTTTGAAGTTGGTTCGGAGCACTTTCTACGTAATTTCAACCACATCAGAACAACTTTGAAGATGGTTCGGAGCACTTTTTACGTAATTTAAACCACATCAGAACAAGTTTGAAGATGGGTCGGAGCACTTTCTACGTAATTTTAACCACATCAGAACATCTTTGAAGATGGTTCGGAGCATTTTTTACGTAATTTCAACCAAACCAAAACAACTTTGAAGATGGTTCGGAGCACTTTTTACGTAATTTCAACCAAACCAAAACAACTTTGAAGATGGTTCGGAGCACTTTTTACGTAAATTCAATCAAACCAAAACAACTTTGAAGATGGTTCGGAGCACTTTTTACGTAATTTCAACCACACCAGAACAACTTTGAAGATGGTTCGGAGCACTTTCTACGTAATTTCAACCAGACCAACACAACTTTGAAGATGGTTCGGAGCACTTTTTACGTAATTTCAACCACACCAGAACAACTTTGAAGATGGTTCGGAGCACTTTCTACGTAATTTTAACCACATCAGAACAACTTTGAAGATGGTTCGGAGCATTTTTTTACGTAATTTCAACCACATCAGAACAAGTTTGAAGATGGTTCGGAGCACTTTTTTACGTAATTTCAACCAAACCAAAACAACTTTGAAGATGGTTCGGAGCACTTTCTACGTAATTTCAACCACATCAGAACAACTTTGAAGATGGTCCGGAGCACTTTTTACGTAATTTCAACCACACCAGAACAACTTTGAAGATGTTTCGGAGCACTTTCTACGTAATTTTAACCACATCAGAACATCTTTGAAGATGGTTCGGAGCATTTTTTACGTAATTTCAACCAAACCAAAACAACTTTGAAGATGGTTCGGAGCACTTTTTACGTAATTTCAACCACACCAGAACAACTTTGAAGATGGTTCGGAGCACTTTCTACGTAATTTCAACCAGACCAACACAACTTTGAAGATGGTTCGGAGCACTTTTTACGTAATTTCAACCACACCAGAACAACTTTGAAGATGGTTCGGAGCACTTTCTACGTAATTTTAACCACATCAGAACAACTTTGAAGATGGTTCGGAGCATTTTTTACGTAATTTCAACCACATCAGAACAAGTTTGAAGATGGTTCGGAGCACTTTTTACGTAATTTCAACCAAACCAAAACAACTTTGAAGATGGTTCGGAGCACTTTTTACGTAATTTTAACCACACCAGAACAACTTTGAAGATGGTTCGGAGCACTTTCTACGTAATTTCAACCAAACCAACACAACTTTGAAGATGGTTCGGAGCACTTTTTATGTAATTTCAACCAAACCAAAACAACTTTGAAGATGGTTCGGAGCACTTTTGACGTAATTTCAACCACACCAGAACAACTTTGAAGATGGTCCGGAGCATTTTTTACGTAATTTAAACCACATCAGAACAAGTTTGAAGATGGTTCGGAGCACTTTCTACGTAATTTCAACCACACCAGAACAACTTTGAAGATGGTTCGGAGCACTTTCTACGTAATTTTAACCACATCAGAACAACTTTGAAGATGGTTCGGAGCATTTTTTACGTAATTTCAACCAAACCAAAACAACTTTGAAGATGGTCCGGAGCACTTTTTACGTAATTTCAACCAAACCAAAACAACTTTGAAGATGGTTCGGAGCACTTTTTACGTATTTTCAACCAAACCAAAACAACTTTGAAGATTGTCCGGAGCACCTTCTACGTAATTTCAACCCAACCAAAACAACTTTGAAGATGGTTCGGAGCACTTTTTACGTAATTTCAACCCAACCAAAACAACTTTGAAGATGGTCCGGAGCACTTTTTACGTAAATTCAATCAAACCAAAACAACTTTGAAGATGGTTCGGAGCACTTTCTACGTAATTTCAACCAAACCAAAACAACTTTGAAGATGGTTCGGAGCACTTTTTACGTAAATTCAATCAAACCAAAACAACTTTGAAGATGGTTCGGAGCACTTTTTACGTAATTTCAACCCAACCAAAACAACTTTGAAGATGGTTCGGAGCACTTTCTACGTAATTTCAACCAAACCAAAACAACTTTGAAGATGGTTCGGAGCATTTTTTACGTATTTTCAACCAAACCAAAACAACTTTGAAGATGGTCCGGAGCACTTTTTACGTAATTTCAACCAAACCAAAACAACTTTGAAGATGGTCCGGAGCACTTTTTACGTAATTTCAACCAAACCAAAACAACTTTGAAGATGGTTCGGAGCACTTTTTACGTAATTTCAACCCAACCAAAACAACTTTGAAGATGGTTCGGAGCACTTTTTACGTAATTTCAACCCAACCAAAACAACTTTGAAGATGGTCCGGAGCACTTTTTACGTAAATTCAATCAAACCAAAACAACTTTGAAGATGGTCCGGAGCACTTTTTACGTAAATTCAATCAAACCAAAACAACTTTGAAGATGGTTCGGAGCACTTTCTACGTAATTTCAACCAAACCAAAACAACTTTGAAGATGGTTCGGAGCACTTTTTACGTAAATTCAATCAAACCAAAACAACTTTGAAGATGGTTCGGAGCACTTTTTACGTAATTTCAACCAAACTAAAACAACTTTGAAGATGGTTCGGAGCACTTTCTACGTAATTTCAACCACATCAGAACAACTTTGAAGATGGTTCGGAGCACTTTTTACGTAATTTAAACCACATCAGAACAAGTTTGAAGATGGTTCGGAGCACTTTCTACGTAATTTCAACCAAACCAACACAACTTTGAAGATGGTTCGGAGCACTTTTTACGTAATTTCAACCCAACCAAAACAACTTTGAAGATGGTCCGGAGCACTTTTTACGTAATTTCAACCAAACCAAAACAACTTTGAAGATGGTTCGGAGCACTTTTTACGTAATTTCAACCCAACCAAAACAACTTTGAAGATGGTTCGGAGCACCTTCTACGTAATTTCAACCAAACGAAAACAACTTTGAAGATGGTCCGGAGCACTTTTTACGTAAATTCAATCAAACCAAAACAACTTTGAAGATGGTTCGGAGCACTTTTTACGTAATTTCAACCCAACCAAAACAACTTTGAAGATGGTTCGGAGCACTTTTTACGTAATTTCAACCCAACCAAAACAACTTTGAAGATGGTCCGGAGCACTTTTTACGTAAATTCAATCAAACCAAAACAACTTTGAAGATGGTTCGGAGCACTTTCTACGTAATTTCAACCAAACCAAAACAACTTTGAAGATGGTTCGGAGCACTTTTTACGTAAATTCAATCAAACCAAAACAACTTTGAAGATGGTTCGGAGCACTTTTTACGTAATTTCAACCAAACTAAAACAACTTTGAAGATGGTTCGGAGCACTTTCTACGTAATTTCAACCAAACTAAAACAACTTTGAAGATGGTTCGGAGCACTTTTTACGTAATTTAAACCACATCAGAACAAGTTTGAAGATGGTTCGGAGCACTTTCTACGTAATTTCAACCAAACCAACACAACTTTGAAGATGGTTCGGAGCACTTTTTACGTAATTTCAACCCAACCAAAACAACTTTGAAGATGGTCCGGAGCACTTTTTACGTAATTTCAACCAAACCAAAACAACTTTGAAGATGGTTCGGAGCACTTTTTACGTATTTTCAACCAAACCAAAACAACTTTGAAGATTGTCCGGAGCACCTTCTACGTAATTTCAACCAAACCAAAACAACTTTGAAGATGGTCCGGAGCACTTTTTACGTAAATTCAATCAAACCAAAACAACTTTGAAGATGGTCCGGAGCACTTTTTACGTAAATTCAATCAAACCAAAACAACTTTGAAGATGGTTCGGAGCACTTTCTACGTAATTTCAACCAAACCAAAACAACTTTGAAGATGGTTCGGAGCACTTTTTACGTAAATTCAATCAAACCAAAACAACTTTGAAGATGGTTCGGAGCACTTTTTACGTAATTTCAACCAAACTAAAACAACTTTGAAGATGGTTCGGAGCACTTTCTACGTAATTTCAACCACATCAGAACAACTTTGAAGATGGTTCGGAGCACTTTCTACGTAATTTCAACCAAACCAACACAACTTTGAAGATGGTTCGGAGCACTTTTTACGTAATTTCAACCAAACTAAAACAACTTTGAAGATGGTTCGGAGCACTTTTTACGTAATTTAAACCACATCAGAACAAGTTTGAAGATGGTTCGGAGCACTTTCTACGTAATTTCAACCAAACCAACACAACTTTGAAGATGGTTCGGAGCACTTTTTACGTAATTTCAACCACACCAGAACAACTTTGAAGATGGTTCGGAGCATTTTTTACGTAATTTCAACCAAACCAAAACAACTTTGCAGATGGTCCGGAGCACTTTTTACGTAATTTCAACCAAACCAAAACAACTTTGAAGATGGTTCGGAGCACTTTTTACGTATTTTCAACCACACCAGAACAACTTTGAAGATTGTCCGGAGCACCTTCTACGTAATTTCAACCAAACCAAAACAACTTTGAAGATGGTCCGGAGCACTTTTTATGTAATTTCAAACAAACCAAAACAACTTTGAAGATGGTTCGGAGCACTTTCTACATAAACTAGGTAAAACGGCCCGGTTACACGGGCCAGTTACAGTACCCATTGCACGGGTCCCAGTTACAGTGCCCGTTTACAGGGCCCGTTTACAGGACACGTTGAATGTTCCCAGTTAAAGGGCCCGGTAACACGGCCAATTTACAGGGCCCGGTTACACGGCCCGGTTACAGGACTCAGTTCACAGGGCCCGGTAAGTCGGCCCGTTGACAGATCCCGGTTACAGGGCCCGTTTACAGGGCCTAACCTTATGAATGTAGTTTACTGCTTAATTTTATTCTGCATTGGTTATTTCCATTACGTTGCAGCACCACTTTTTCCAAGAATACATGCAATGTTCGAAAAAATTGTCCCTAAAATCTCGAAAACGTTTCATTTCCTTCGTACTGCAAACTTTGAATGAAACTGTGTAGCACGTTCACGCTTTGCCGTTTTCATTTCGGCAAAGTAACCATCGACTACCAAAAACTCGTCCAGCGCAAGAAAAATTTCCCCTACCATGCTGCATCCATAGTATCCTTAGCAAAATAACAGCAAGTGGGGAAACCGTACAGTGCGTGGGAAAACCGGAACGTCGAAATTGTGCATCTCACTTTGGCGCTCGATTCGCTCATTCAACGGTGCTATTGCTATCTAAGCTCAAGGTAGAAATTGTCGAAATTGTGCATCTCACTTTCACGCTCGCTTCGCTCGTTCACCTTCGTTATTGCTATCTAAGCTCAAGGTAGAAATTTCATCTCGCTTACGTGCTCACTTCGCTCAATCGTACTGTCTAATGGAACCACTCAGTTAGCGGAGTTTGTATACGGGATTCAACCAAACCAAAACAACTTTGAAGATGGTTCGGAGCACTTTCTACGTAATTTCAACCACACCAGAACAACTTTGAAGATGGTTCGGAGCACTTTCTACGTAATTTCAACCAAACCAACACAACTTTGAAGATGGTTCGGAGCACTTTTTATGTAATTTCAACCAAACCAACACAACTTTGAAGATGGTTCGGAGCACTTTTTATGTAATTTCAACCAAACCAAAACAACTTTGAAGATGGTTCGGAGCACTTTCTACATAAATTCAACCAAACCAAAACAACTTTGAAGATGGTTCGGAGCACTTTTGACGTAATTTCAACCACACCAGAACAACTTTGAAGATGGTCCGGAGCATTTTTTACGTAATTTAAACCACATCAGAACAAGTTTGAAGATGGTTCGGAGCACTTTCTACGTAATTTCAACCAAACCAACACAACTTTGAAGATGGTTCGGAGCACTTTTTACGTAATTTCAACCACACCAGAACAACTTTGAAGATGGTTCGGAGCACTTTCTACGTAATTTTAACCACATCAGAACAACTTTGAAGATGGTTCGGAGCATTTTTTACGTAATTTCAACCAAACCAAAACAACTTTGAAGATGGTCCGGAGCACTTTTTACGTAATTTCAACCAAACCAAAACAACTTTGAAGATGGTTCGGAGCACTTTTTACGTATTTTCAACCAAACCAAAACAACTTTGAAGATTGTCCGGAGCACCTTCTACGTAATTTCAACCAAACCAAAACAACTTTGAAGATGGTCCGGAGCACTTTTTACGTAAATTCAATCAAACCAAAACAACTTTGAAGATGGTTCGGAGCACTTTTTACGTAATTTCAACCAAACCAAAACAACTTTGAAGATGGTCCGGAGCACTTTTTACGTAATTTCAACCAAACCAAAACAACTTTGAAGATGGTTCGGAGCACTTTTTACGTATTTTCAACCAAACCAAAACAACTTTGAAGATTGTCCGGAGCACCTTCTACGTAATTTCAACCAAACCAAAACAACTTTGAAGATGGTCCGGAGCACTTTCTACGTAAATTCAATCAAACCAAAACAACTTTGAAGATGGTTCGGAGCACTTTTTACGTAATTTCAACCCAACCAAAACAACTTTGAAGATGGTTCGGAGCACTTTCTACGTAATTTCAACCAAACCAAAACAACTTTGAAGATGGTTCGGAGCATTTTCTACGTAATTTCAACCACATCAGAACAACTTTGAAGATGGTTCGGAGCACTTTTTACGTAATTTAAACCACATCAGAACAAGTTTGAAGATGGTTCGGAGCACTTTCTACGTAATTTCAACCAAACCAACACAACTTTGAAGATGGTTCGGAGCACTTTTTACGTAATTTCAACCAAACCAAAACAACTTTGCAGATGGTCCGGAGCACTTTTTACGTAATTTCAACCAAACCAAAACAACTTTGAAGATGGTTCGGAGCACTTTTTACGTATTTTCAACCACACCAGAACAACTTTGAAGATTGTCCGGAGCACCTTCTACGTAATTTCAACCAAACCAAAACAACTTTGAAGATGGTCCGGAGCACTTTTTACGTAAATTCAATCAAACCAAAACAACTTTGAAGATGGTTCGGAGCACTTTTTACGTAATTTCAACCACACCAGAACAACTATGAAGATGGTTCGGAGCACTTTCTACATAAATTCAACCAAACCAAAACAACTTTGAAGATGGTCCGGAGCACTTTTTACGTAAATTCAATCAAACCAAAACAACTTTGAAGATGGTTCGGAGCACTTTTTACGTAATTTCAACCCAACCAAAACAACTTTGAAGATGGTTCGGAGCACTTTTTACGTAATTTCAACCCAACCAAAACAACTTTGAAGATGGTCCGGAGCACTTTTTACGTAAATTCAATCAAACCAAAACAACTTTGAAGATGGTTCGGAGCACTTTCTACGTAATTTCAACCAAACCAAAACAACTTTGAAGATGGTCCGGAGCACTTTTTACGTAAATTCAACCAAACCAAAACAACTTTGAAGATGGTTCGGAGCACTTTTTACGTATTTTCAACCACACCAGAACAACTTTGAAGATTGTCCGGAGCACCTTCTACGTAATTTCAACCAAACCAAAACAACTTTGAAGATTGTCCGGAGCACCTTCTACGTAATTTCAACCAAACCAAAACAACTTTGAAGATGGTCCGGAGCACTTTTTACGTAATTTCAAACAAACCAAAACAACTTTGAAGATGGTTCGGAGCACTTTCTACATAAATTCAACCAAACCAAAACAACTTTGAAGATGGTTCGGAGCACTTTCTACGTAATTTCAACCAAACCAAAACAACTTTGAAGATGGTCCGGAGCACTTTTTACGTAATTTCAACCAAACCAAACCAACTTTGAAGATGGTTCGGAGCACTTTCTACGTAATTTCAACCAAACCAAAACAACTTTGAAGATTGTACGAAGCACTTTTTACGTAGTTTCAACCAAACCAAAACAACTTTGAAGATGGTTCGGAGCACTTTCTACGTAATTTCAACCACATCAGAACAACTTTGAAGATGGTTCGGAGCACTTTTTACGTAATTTAAACCACATCAGAACAAGTTTGAAGATGGTTCGGAGCACTTTCTACGTAATTTCAACCAAACCAACACAACTTTGAAGATGGTTCGGAGCACTTTTTACGTAATTTCAACCACACCAGAACAACTATGAAGATGGTTCGGAGCACTTTCTACATAAATTCAACCAAACCAAAACAACTTTGAAGATGGTCCGGAGCACTTTTTACGTAAATTCAATCAAACCAAAACAACTTTGAAGATGGTTCGGAGCACTTTCTACATAAATTCAACCAAACCAACACAACTTTGAAGATGGTTCGGAGCACTTTTTACGTAATTTCAACCCAACCAAAACAACTTTGAAGATGGTTCGGAGCACTTTTTACGTAATTTCAACCCAACCAAAACAACTTTGAAGATGGTCCGGAGCACTTTTTACGTAAATTCAATCAAACCAAAACAACTTTGAAGATGGTCCGGAGCACTTTTTACGTAATTTCAACCAAACCAAAACAACTTTGAAGATGGTTCGGAGCACTTTTTACGTATTTTCAACCACACCAGAACAACTATGGAGATGGTTCGGAGCACTTTCTACATAAATTCAATCAAACCAAAACAACTTTGAAGATGGTTCGGAGCACTTTCTACGTAATTTCAACCAAACCAAAACAACTTTGAAGATGGTCCGGAGCACTTTTTACGTAATTTCAAACAAACCAAAACAACTTTGAAGATGGTTCGGAGCACTTTCTACATAAATTAAACCAAACCAAAACAACTTTGAAGATGGTTCGGAGCACTTTCTACGTAATTTCAACCAAACCAAAACAACTTTGAAGATGGTCCGGAGCACTTTTTACGTATTTTCAACCACACCAGAACAACTATGAAGATGGTTCGGAGCACTTTCTACATAAATTCAATCAAACCAAAACAACTTTGAAGATGGTTCGGAGCACTTTTTACGTATTTTCAACCACACCAGAACAACTATGAAGATGGTTCGGAGCACTTTCTACATAAATTCAATCAAACCAAAACAACTTTGAAGATGGTTCGGAGCACTTTCTACGTAATTTCAACCAAACCAGAACAACTTTGAAGATTGTCCGGAGCACCTTCTACGTAATTTCAACCAAACCAAAACAACTTTGAAGATGGTCCGGAGCACTTTTTACGTAATTTCAAACAAACCAAAACAACTTTGAAGATGGTTCGGAGCACTTTCTACATAAATTCAACCAAACCAAAACAACTTTGAAGATGGTTCGGAGCACTTTCTACGTAATTTCAACCAAACCAAAACAACTTTGAAGATGGTCCGGAGCACTTTTTACGTAATTTCAACCAAACCAAACCAACTTTGAAGATGGTTCGGAGCACTTTCTACGTAATTTCAACCAAACCAAAACAACTTTGAAGATTGTACGAAGCACTTTTTACGTAGTTTCAACCAAACCAAAACAACTTTGAAGATGGTTCGGAGCACTTTCTACGTAATTTCAACCACATCAGAACAACTTTGAAGATGGTTCGGAGCACTTTTTACGTAATTTAAACCACATCAGAACAAGTTTGAAGATGGTTCGGAGCACTTTCTACGTAATTTCAACCAAACCAACACAACTTTGAAGATGGTTCGGAGCACTTTTTACGTAATTTCAACCACACCAGAACAACTATGAAGATGGTTCGGAGCACTTTCTACATAAATTCAACCAAACCAAAACAACTTTGAAGATGGTCCGGAGCACTTTTTACGTAAATTCAATCAAACCAAAACAACTTTGAAGATGGTTCGGAGCACTTTTTACGTAATTTCAACCCAACCAAAACAACTTTGAAGATGGTTCGGAGCACTTTTTACGTAATTTCAACCCAACCAAAACAACTTTGAAGATGGTCCGGAGCACTTTTTACGTAAATTCAATCAAACCAAAACAACTTTGAAGATGGTTCGGAGCACTTTCTACGTAATTTCAACCAAACCAAAACAACTTTGAAGATGGTCCGGAGCACTTTTTACGTAATTTCAACCAAACCAAAACAACTTTGAAGATGGTTCGGAGCACTTTTTACGTATTTTCAACCACACCAGAACAACTTTGAAGATTGTCCGGAGCACCTTCTACGTAATTTCAACCAAACCAAAACAACTTTGAAGATTGTCCGGAGCACCTTCTACGTAATTTCAACCAAACCAAAACAACTTTGAAGATGGTCCGGAGCACTTTTTACGTAATTTCAAACAAACCAAAACAACTTTGAAGATGGTTCGGAGCACTTTCTACATAAATTCAACCAAACCAAAACAACTTTGAAGATGGTTCGGAGCACTTTCTACGTAATTTCAACCAAACCAAAACAACTTTGAAGATGGTCCGGAGCACTTTTTACGTAATTTCAACCAAACCAAACCAACTTTGAAGATGGTTCGGAGCACTTTCTACGTAATTTCAACCAAACCAAAACAACTTTGAAGATTGTACGAAGCACTTTTTACGTAGTTTCAACCAAACCAAAACAACTTTGAAGATGGTTCGGAGCACTTTCTACGTAATTTCAACCACATCAGAACAACTTTGAAGATGGTTCGGAGCACTTTCTACGTAATTTCAACCAGATCAGAACAACTATGAAGATGGTTCGGAGCACTTTTTATGTAATTTCAACCAAACCAAAACAACTTTGAAGATGGTTCGGAGCACTTTTTACGTAATTTCAACCACACCAGAACAACTATGAAGATGGTTCGGAGCACTTTCTACATAAATTCAACCAAACCAAAACAACTTTGAAGATGGTCCGGAGCACTTTTTACGTAAATTCAATCAAACCAAAACAACTTTGAAGATGGTTCGGAGCACTTTTTACGTAATTTCAACCCAACCAAAACAACTTTGAAGATGGTTCGGAGCACTTTTTACGTAATTTCAACCAAACCAAAACAACTTTGAAGATGGTCCGGAGCACTTTTTACGTAATTTCAACCAAACCAAAACAACTTTGAAGATGGTTCGGAGCACTTTTTACGTATTTTCAACCACACCAGAACAACTTTGAAGATTGTCCGGAGCACCTTCTACGTAATTTCAACCAAACCAAAACAACTTTGAAGATGGTCCGGAGCACTTTTTACGTAATTTCAAACAAACCAAAACAACTTTGAAGATGGTTCGGAGCACTTTCTACATAAATTCAACCAAACCAAAACAACTTTGAAGATGGTTCGGAGCACTTTCTACGTAATTTCAACCAAACCAAAACAACTTTGAAGATGGTCCGGAGCACTTTTTACGTAATTTCAACCAAACCAAACCAACTTTGAAGATGGTTCGGAGCACTTTCTACGTAATTTCAACCAAACCAAAACAACTTTGAAGATTGTACGAAGCACTTTTTACGTAGTTTCAACCAAACCAAAACAACTTTGAAGTTGGTTCGGAGCACTTTCTACGTAATTTCAACCACATCAGAACAACTTTGAAGATGGTTCGGAGCACTTTTTACGTAATTTAAACCACATCAGAACAAGTTTGAAGATGGTTCGGAGCACTTTCTACGTAATTTCAACCAAACCAACACAACTTTGAAGATGGTTCGGAGCACTTTTTACGTAATTTCAACCACACCAGAACAACTTTGAAGATGGTTCGGAGCACTTTCTACGTAATTTTAACCACATCAGAACAACTTTGAAGATGGTTCGGAGCATTTTTTACGTAATTTCAACCACATCAGAACAAGTTTGAAGATGGTTCGGAGCACTTTTTACGTAATTTCAACCAAACCAAAACAACTTTGAAGATGGTTCGGAGCACTTTTTACGTAATTTCAACCACACCAGAACAACTTTGAAGATGGTTCGGAGCACTTTCTACGTAATTTCAACCAAACCAAAACAACTTTGAAGATGGTTCGGAGCACTTTTTATGTAATTTCAACCAAACCAAAACAACTTTGAAGATGGTTCGGAGCACTTTTTACGTAATTTCAACCACACCAGAACAACTTTGAAGATGGTCCGGAGCATTTTTTACGTAATTTCAACCAAACCAAAACAACTTTGAAGATGGTCCGGAGCACTTTTTACGTAATTTCAACCAAACCAAAACAACTTTGAAGATGGTTCGGAGCACTTTTTACGTATTTTCAACCACACCAGAACAACTTTGAAGATTGTCCGGAGCACCTTCTACGTAATTTCAACCAAACCAAAACAACTTTGAAGATGGTCCGGAGCACTTTTTACGTAATTTCAAACAAACCAAAACAACTTTAACGATGGTCCGGAGCATTTTTTACGTAATTTCAACCAAACCAACACAACTTTGAAGATGGTTCGGAGCACTTTTTATGTAATTTCAACCAAACCAAAACAACTTTGAAGATGGTTCGGAGCACTTTTTACGTAATTTCAACCACACCAGAACAACTTTGAAGATGGTCCGGAGCACTTTTTACGTAAATTCAATCAAACCAAAACAACTTTGAAGATGGTCCGGAGCACTTTCTACGTAATTTCAACCAAACCAAAACAACTTTGAAGATGGTCCGGAGCACTTTTTACGTAATTTCAACCAAACCAAAACAACTTTGAAGATGGTTCGGAGCACTTTTTACGTATTTTCAACCACACCAGAACAACTTTGAAGATTGTCCGGAGCACCTTCTACGTAATTTCAACCAAACCAAAACAACTTTGAAGATGGTCCGGAGCACTTTTTACGTAATTTCAAACAAACCAAAACAACTTTGAAGATGGTTCGGAGCACTTTCTACATAAATTCAACCAAACCAAAACAACTTTGAAGATGGTTCGGAGCACTTTCTACGTAATTTCAACCACATCAGAACATCTTTGAAGATGGTTCGGAGTACTTTTTACGTAATTTCAACCAAACCAAAACAACTTTGAAGATGGTCCGGAGCACTTTCTACTTAATTTCAACCAAACCAAAACAACTTTGAAGATGGTCCGGAGCACTTTCTACGTAATTTCAACCAAACCAAAACAACTTTGAAGATGGTTCGGAGCACTTTCTACGTAATTTCAACCACATCAGAACATCTTTGAAGATGGTTCGGAGTACTTTTTACGTAAATTCAATCAAACCAAAACAACTTTGAAGATGGTCCGGAGCACTTTCTACGTAATTTCAACCAAACCAAAACAACTTTGAAGATGGTCCGGAGCACTTTTTACGTAATTTCAAACAAACCAAAACAACTTTGAAGATGGTTCGGAGCACTTTCTACATAAATTCAACCAAACCAAAACAACTTTGAAGATGGTTCGGAGCACTTTCTACGTAATTTCAACCACATCAGAACATCTTTGAAGATGGTTCGGAGTACTTTTTACGTAATTTCAACCAAACCAAAACAACTTTGAAGATGGTCCGGAGCACTTTCTACTTAATTTCAACCAAACCAAAACAACTTTGAAGATGGTCCGGAGCACTTTCTACGTAATTTCAACCACATCAGAACATCTTTGAAGATGGTCCGGAGCACTTTCTACTTAATTTCAACCAAACCAAAACAACTTTGAAGATGGTTCGGAGCACTTTCTACGTAATTTCAACCACATCAGAACAACTTTGAAGATGGTTCGGAGTACTTTTTACGTAATTTCAACCAAACCAAAACAACTTTGAAGATGGTCCGGAGCACTTTCTACGTAATTTCAACCAAACCAAAACAACTTTAACGATGGTCCGGAGCATTTTTTACGTAATTTCAACCAGATCAGAACAACTATGAAGATGGTTCGGAGCACTTTCTACATAAATTCAACCAAACCAAAACAACTTTGAAGATGGTCCGGAGCACTTTTTACGTAAATTCAATCAAACCAAAACAACTTTGAAGATGGTTCGGAGCACTTTTTACGTAATTTCAACCCAACCAAAACAACTTTGAAGATGGTCCGGAGCACTTTTTACGTAATTTCAACCAAACCAAAACAGTTTTGAAGATGGTTCGGAGCACTTTTTACGTAATTTCAACCCAACCAAAACAACTTGGAAGATGGTTCAGAGCACTTTTTACGTAATTTCAACCCAACCAAAACAACTTTGAAGATGGTTCGGAGCACCTTCTACGTAATTTCAACCAAACCAAAACAACTTTGAAGATGGTCCGGAGCACTTTCTACTTAATTTCAACCAAACCAAAACAACTTTGAAGATGGTCCGGAGCACTTTCTACGTAATTTCAACCAAACCAAAACAACTTTGAAGATGGTCCGGAGCACTTTTTACGTAATTTCAACCACACCAAAACAATTTCTAAGGTGTTTCGGAGCACTTTTTACGTAATTCCAACAACACCAAAACAACTTCTAAGGTGTTTCGGAGCACTTTTTACGTAATTCCAACCACACCAAAACAATTTCTAAGGTGGTTCGGAGCACTTTTTACGGAATTCCAACAACACCAAAACAACTTCTAAGGTGGTTCGGAGCACTTTTTACGGAATTCCAACCACACCAAAACAACTTTGAAGATGGTCCGGAGCATTTTTTACGTAATTTCAACCAAACCAAAACAACTTTGAAGATGGTTCGGAGCACCTTCTACGTAATTTCAACCACACCAGAACAACTTTGAAGATGGTCCGGAGCATTTTTTACGTAATTTCAACCAAACCAAAACAACTTTGAAGATGGTTCGGAGCACCTTCTACGTAATTTCAACCAAACCAAAACAGTTTTGAAGATGGTTCGGAGCACTTTTTACGTAATTTCAACCCAACCAAAACAACTTTGAAGATGGTTCGGAGCACTTTTTACGTATTTTCAACCACACCAGAACAACTTTGAAGATTGTCCGGAGCACCTTCTACGTAATTTCAACCAAACCAAAACAACTTTGAAGATGGTCCGGAGCATTTTTTACGTAATTTCAACCAAACCAAAACAACTTTGAAGATGGTTCGGAGCACCTTCTACGTAATTTCAACCACACCAGAACAACTTTGAAGATGGTCCGGAGCATTTTTTACGTAATTTCAACCAAACCAAAACAACTTTGAAGATGGTTCGGAGCACCTTCTACGTAATTTCAACCAAACCAAAACAGTTTTGAAGATGGTTCGGAGCACTTTTTACGTAATTTCAACCCAACCAAAACAACTTTGAAGATGGTTCGGAGCACTTTTTACGTATTTTCAACCACACCAGAACAACTTTGAAGATTGTCCGGAGCACCTTCTACGTAATTTCAACCAAACCAAAACAACTTTGAAGATGGTCCGGAGCACTTTTTACGTAATTTCAACCAAACCAAAACAGTTTTGAAGATGGTTCGGAGCACTTTCTACATAAATTCAACCAAACCAAAACAACTTTGAAGATGGTTCGGAGCACTTTCTACGTAATTTCAACCACATCAGAACATCTTTGAAGATGGTTCGGAGTACTTTTTACGTAATTTCAACCAAACCAAAACAACTTTGAAGATGGTCCGGAGCACTTTCTACTTAATTTCAACCAAACCAAAACAACTTTGAAGATGGTCCGGAGCACTTTCTACGTAATTTCAACCAAACCAAAACAACTTTGAAGATGGTTCGGAGCACTTTTTACGTAATTTCAACCAAACCAAAACAACTCTGAAGATGGTCCGAAGCACTTTTTACGTAATTTCAAACAAACCAAAACAACTTTGAAGATGGTTCGGAGCACCTTCTACGTAATTTCAACCAAACCAAAACAACTTTGAAGATGGTCCGGAGCACTTTCTACTTAATTTCAACCAAACCAAAACAACTTTGAAGATGGTCCGGAGCACTTTCTATGTAATTCTGATCACATCAAAACAATTTTGGAGATGGTTCGAAGCACTTTTCACGTAATTCAGACCACACCAAAACAACTTTGGAGATGGTTCGAAGCACTTTCTATGTAATTCTGACCACACCAAAACAACTTTTGAGATGGTTCGAAGCACTTTTTACGTAATTCAGACCACACCAAAACAACGTTGGAGCTGGTTCGAAGCACTTTCTATGTAATTCTGATCACACCAAAACAACTTTGGAGATGGTTCGAAGCACTTTCTATGTAATTCTGATCACACCAAAACAACTTTGGAGATGGTTCGAAGCACTTTCTATGTAATTCTGATCACATCAAAACAACTTTGGAGATGGTTCGAAGCACTTTTTACGTAATTCAGACCACACCAAAACAACGTTGGAGATGGTTCGAAGCACTTTCTATGTAATTCTGATCACACAAAAACAACTTTGGAGATGGTTCGAAGCACCTTCTATGTAATTCTGACCACACCAAAACAACTTTGGAGATGGTTCGAAGCACTTTCTATGAATTTCTGACCACACCAAAACAACTTTGGAGATGGTTCGAAGCACTTTTTACGTAATTCAGACCACACCAAAACAACTTTGGAGATGTTTCGAAGCACTTTTTACGTAATTCAGACAACACCAAAACAACTTTGGAGGTGGTTCGAAGCACTTTTTACGTAATTCAGACCACACCAAAACAACTTTGGAGATGGTTCGAAGCACTTTCTATGTAATTCTGATCACATCAAAACAACTTTGGAGATGTTTCGAAGCACTTTTTACGTAAGTCAGACCACACCAAAACAACTTTGGAGATGGTTCGAAGCACTTTCTACGTAATTCAGACCACACCAAAACAACTTTGGAGATGGTTCGAAGCACTTTCTATGTAATTCTGACCACACCAAAACAACTTTGGAGATGGTTCGAAGCACTTTTTACGTAATTCTGATCACATCAAAACAACTTTGGAGATGGTTCGAAGCACTTTTTACGTAATTCTGTCCACACCAAAACAACTTTGGAGATGGTTCGAAGCACTTTCTATGTAATTCTGACCACACCAAAACAACTTTGGAGATGGTTCGAAGCACTTTCTATGTAATTCTGACCACACCAAAACAATTTTGGAGATGGTTCGAAGCACTTTTTACGAAATTCTGATCACATCAAAACAACTTTGGAGATGGTTCGAAGCACTTTCTATGTAATTCTGACCACACCAAAACAACTTTGGATATGGTTCGAAGCACTTTCTACGTACTTCCAACCACACCAAAACAACTTCCAAGGTGGTTCGAAGCACTTTCTTCGTACTTCCAACCACACCAAAACAACTTCCAAGGTGGTTCGAAGCACTTTCTTCGTACTTCCAACCACACCAAAACAACTTCCGAGGTGGTTCGAAGCACTTTCTACGTAATTCCAACCACACCAAAACTACTTCCGAGGTGGTTCGAAGCACTTTCTACGTACTTCCAACCACACCAAAACTACTTCCGAGGTGCTTCGAAGCACTTTCTACGTACTTCCAACCACACCAAAACAACTTCCGAGGTGCTTCGAAGCACTTTCTACGTACTTCCAACAACACCAAAACAACTTCCAAGGTGGTTCGAAGCACTTTCTACGTAATTCCAACCACACCAAAACAACGTCCGAGGTGTTTCGAAGCACTTTCTACGTAATTCCAACCAAAAAACTTTTTTTTTCTTTATCTAAAAACTTAACAAAAAAAAAAAAAAAAAAAAAACTAGAATCTGAGTAATTCCATCCACATCCAAACAACATTTAAGGTGGTTCGAAGCACTTTCTACGTACTTCCAACCACACCAAAACAACTTCCGAGGTGGTTCGAAGCACTTTCTACGTACTTCCAACCACACCAAAACAACTTCCAAGGTGGTTCGAAGCACTTTCTACGTAATTCCAACCACACCAAAACAACGTCCGAGGTGTTTCGAAGCACTGTCTACGTAATTCCAACCAAAAAACTTTTTTTTTCTTTATCTAAAAACTTAACAAAAAAAAAAAAAAAAAAAAAACTAGAATCTGAGTAATTCCATCCACATCCAAACAACATTTAAGGTGGTTCGAAGCACTTTCTACGTACTTCCAACCACACCAAAACAACTTCCAAGGTGGTTCGAAGCACTTTCTTCGTACTTCCAACCACACCAAAACAACTTCCGAGGTGCTTCGAAGCACTTTCTACGTAATTCCAACCACACCAAAACTACTTCCGAGGTGGTTCGAAGCACTTTCTACGTACTTCCAACCACACCAAAACAACTTCCGAGGTGCTTCGAAGCACTTTCTACGTACTTCCAACCACACCAAAACAACTTCCGAGGTGCTTCGAAGCACTTTCTACGTACTTCCAACAACACCAAAACAACTTCCAAGGTGGTTCGAAGCACTTTCTACGTACTTCCAACCACACCAAAACTACTTCCGAGGTGGTTCGAAGCACATTATACGTACTTCCAACCACACCAAAACAGCTTCCGAGGTGCTTCGAAGCACTTTCTACGTACTTCCAACCACACCAAAACAACTTCCAAGGTGGTTCGAAGCACTTTCTACGTAATTCCAACCACACCAAAACAACTTCCGAGGTGCTTCGAAGCACTTTCTACGTACTTTCAACCACACCAAAACAACTTCCAAGGTGGTTCGAACACTTTCTACGTAATTCCAACCACACCAAAACAACGTCCCAGGTGCTTCGAAGCACTTTCTACGTACTTCCAACCACACCAAAACAACTTCCGAGGTGCTTCGAAGCACTTTCTACGTACTTCCAACCACACCAAAACAACTTCCGAGGTGCTTCGAAGCACTTTCTACGTACTTCCAACCACACCAAAACAACTTCCAAGGTGGTTCGAAGCACTTTCTTCGTACTTCCAACCACACCAAAACAACTTCCGAGGTGCTTCGAAGCACTTTCTACGTAATTCCAACCACACCAAAACAACTTCCGAGGTGCTTCGAAGCACTTTCTACGTACTTCCAACAACACCAAAACAACTTCCAAGGTGGTTCGAAGCACTTTCTACGTACTTCCAACCACACCAAAACTACTTCCGAGGTGGTTCGAAGCACTTTCTACGTACTTCCAACCACACCAAAACAACTTCCGAGGTGCTTCGAAGCACTTTCTACGTACTTCCAACCACACCAAAACAACTTCCGAGGTGCTTCGAAGCACTTTCTACGTACTTCCAACAACACCAAAACTACTTCCAAGGTGGTTCGAAGCACTTTCTACGTACTTCCAACCACACCAAAACTACTTCCGAGGTGGTTCGAAGCACTTTTTACGTACTTCCAACCACACCAAAACAACTTCCGAGGGGCTTCGAAGCACTTTCTACGTACTTCCAACAACACCAAAACAACTTCCAAGGTGGTTCGAAGCACTTTCTACGTAATTCCAACCACACCAAAACAACTTCCAAGGTGGTTCGAAGCACTTTCTACGTACTTTCAACCACACCAAAACAACTTCCAAGGTGGTTCGAAGCACTTTCTACGTACTTCCAACCACACCAAAACAACTTCCAAGGTGGTTCGAAGCACTTTCTACGTAATTCCAACCAAAAAACTTTTTTTTTCTTTATCTAAAAACTTAACAAAAAAAAAAAAAAAAAACTAGAAACTAAGTAATTCCATCCACATCCAAACAACATTTAAGGTGGTTCGAAGCACTTTCTACGTACTTCCAACCACACCAAAACAACTTCCAAGGTGGTTCGAAGCACTTTCTTCGTACTTCCAACCACACCAAAACAACTTCCGAGGTGCTTCGAAGCACTTTCTACGTACTTCCAACCACACCAAAACAACTTCCAAGGTGGTTCGAAGCACTTTCTACTTACTTCCAACCACACCAAAACAACTTCCAAGGTGGTTCGAAGCACTTTCTACGTAATTCCAACCAAAAAATTTTTTTTTCTTTAACTAAAAACTTAAAAAAAAAACAAAAAAAAACTAGAAAATAAGTAATTCCATCCACATCCAAACAACATTTAAGTTTGAAGCACTTTTTACGTACTTCCAACCACACCAAAACAACTTCCGAGGTGGTTCGAAGCACTTTCTTCGTACTTCCAACCACAGCCAAACAACTTCCGAGGTGGTTCGAAGCACTTTCTGCGTAATTCCAACCAAAAAACTTTTTTTTTCTTTAACTAAAAACTTAAAAAAAAAAAAAAAAAAAAAAAAACTAGAAACTAAGTAATTCCATCCACATCCAAACAACATTTATGGTGGTTCGAAGCACTTTTTACGTACTTCCAACCACACCAAAACAGCTTCCGAGGTGGTTCGAAGCACTTTCTACGTAATTCCAACCACACCAAAACAACTTCCAAGGTGGTTCGAAGCACTTTCTACGTAATTCCAACCTCACCAAAACAACGTCCGAGGTGCTTCGAAGCACTTTCTACGTAATTCCAACCAAAAAACTTTTTTTTTCCTTATCTAAAAACTTAACAAAAAAAAAAAAAAAAAAAAACTAGAAACTTAGTAATTCCATCCACATCCAAACAACATTTAAGGTGGTTCGAAGCACTTTCTACGTACTTCCAACCACACCAAAACAACTTCCAAGGTGGTTCGAAGCACTTTCTACGTAATTCCAACCACACCAAAACAACTTCCAAGGTGATTCGAAGCACTTTCTACGTAATTCCAACCAAAAAACTTTTTTTTCTTTAACTAAAAACTTAAAAAAAAAAAAAAAAAAAAAAAAAAAAAAAAAAAAAAAAAACTAGAAACTAAGTAATTCCATCCACACCAAAACTACTTCCAAGGTGGTTCGAAGCACTTTCTACGTAATTCCAACCACACCAAAACAACTTCCTAGGTGATTCGAAGCACTTTCTACGTAATTCCAACCACACCAAAACTACTTCCAAGGTGGTTCGAAGCACTTTCAACGTAATTCCAACCAAAAAACTTTTTTTTTCTTTATCTAAAAACTTAACAAAAAAAAAAAAAAAAAAAAAACTAGAAACTAAGTAATTCCATCCACATCCAAACAACATTTAAGGTGGTTCGAAGCACTTTTTACGTACTTCCAACCACACCAAAACAACTTCCAAGGTGGTTCGAAGCACTTTCTACGTACTTTCAACCACACCAAAACAACTTCCAAGGTGGTTCGAAGCACTTTCTACGTAATTCCAACCTCACCAAAACAACGTCCGAGGTGCTTCGAAGCACTTTCTACGTAATTCCAACCAAAAAACTTTTTTTTTCCTTATCTAAAAACTTAACAAAAAAAAAAAAAAAAAAAAAACTAGAAACTTAGTAATTCCATCCACATCCAAACAACATTTAAGGTGGTTCGAAGCACTTTCTACGTACTTCCAACCACACCAAAACAACTTCCGATGTGCTTCGAAGCACTTTCTACGTACTTCCAACCACACCAAAACAACTTCCGAGGTGCTTCGAAGCACTTTCTACGTACTTCCAACCACACCAAAACAACTTCCGAGGTGCTTCGAAGCACTTTCTTCGTACTTCCAACCACACCAAAACTACTTCCGAGGTGGTTCGAAGCACTTTCTACGTACTTCCAACCACAACAAAACAACTTCCGAGGTGCTTCGAAGCACTTTCTACGTACTTCCAACCACACCAAAACAACTTCCAAGGTGGTTCGAAGCACTTTCTACGTACTTCCAACCACACCAAAACAACTTCCGAGGTGGTTCGAAGCACCTTCTACTTACTTCCAACCACACCAAAACAACTTCCAAGGTGGTTCGAAGCACTTTCTACGTAATTCCAACAAAAAATTTTTTTTTCTTTAACTAAAAACTTAAAAAAAAAAAAAAAAAAAAAAAAAACTAGAAAATAAGTAATTCCATCCACATCCAAACAACATTTAAGTTTGAAGCACTTTTTACGTACTTCCAACCACACCAAAACAACTTCCAAGGTGGTTCAAAGCACTTTCTTCGTACTTCCAACCACAGCAAAACAACTTCCGAGGTGGTTCGAAGCACTTTCTACGTAATTCCAACCACACCA